>NW_026967656.1:0-210797 GCF_028390025.1 Pseudophryne corroboree | reverse complement strand
CTAACAGGAGGCTTTAAAATTTTCTTTCTAGTGTCCTTCGTTTGGGAGAAAAATGCAATGGTACAAGACAGCTTTACCTTGCCAATATCTCTCTTTTGCAAAGAGCTGCGCATTGGAAAATTCAGGGCTATGTCGTGTAGATGATGGCCTAACAGGAGGCTTTAACATTTTCTTTCTAGTGACCTTCGTTTGGGAGAAAAATGCAAAGGTACCTGACAGCTTTTCCTTGCCAATATCTCTCTTTTGCAAAGAGCTGCGCATTGGAAAATTCAGGGCTATGTCGTGTAGATGATGGCCTAACAGGAGGCTTTAAAATTTTCTTTCTAGTGTCCTTCGTTTGGGAGAAAAATGCAAATGTACAAGACAGCTTTTCCTTGCCAATATCTCTCTTTTGTAAAGAGCTACGCATTGGAAAATTCAGGACTATGTCGTGTAGATGATGGCCTAACAGGAGGCTTTAAAATTTTCTTTCTAGTGACCTTCGTTTGGGAGAAAAATGCAAAGGTACCTGACAGCTTTTCCTTGCCAATATCTCTCTTTTGCAAAGAGCTGCGCATTGGAAAATTCAGGGCTATGTCGTGTAGATGATGGCATAACAGGAGGCTTTAAAATTTTAATTCTAGTGTCCTTCGTTTGGGAGAAAAATGCAAAGGTACAAGACAGCTTTTCCTTGCCAATATCTCTCGTTTGCAAAGAGCTGCGCATTGGAAAATTCAGGGCTATGTCGTGTAGATGATGGCCTAACAGGAGGCTTTAAAATTTTCTTTCTAGTGTCCTTCGTTTGGGAGAAAAATGCAAAGGTACAAGACAGCTTTTCCTTGCCAATATCTCTCTTTTGCAAAGAGCTACGCATTGGAAAATTCAGGGCTATGTCGTGTAGATGATGGCTTAACAGGAGGCTTTAAAATTTTCATTCTAATGACCTTCGTTTGGGAGAAAAATGCAAAGGTACAAGACAGCTATTCGTTGCCAATATCTCTATTTTGCAAAGAGCTGCGCATTGGAAAATTCAGGGCTATATCGTGTAGATGATGGCCTAACAGGAGGCTTTAAAATTTTAATTCTAGTGTCCTTCGTTTGGGAGAAAAATGCAAAGGTACAAGACAGCTTTTCCTTGCCAATATCTCTCTTTTGCAAAGAGCTGCGCATTGGAAAATTCATGGCTATGCCGTGTAGATGATGGTCTAACAGGAGGCTTTAAAATTTTCTTTCTAGTTTCCTTCGTTTGGGAGAAAAATGCAATGGTACAAGACAGCTTTACCTTGCCAATATCTCTCTTTTGCAAAGAGCTGCGCATTGGAAAATTCAGGGCTATGTCGTGTAGATGATGGCCTAACAGGAGGCTTTAACATTTTCTTTCTAGTGACCTTCGTTTGGGAGAAAAATGCAAAGGTACAAGACAGCTTTTCCTTGCCAATATCTCTCTTTTGCAAAGAGCTACGCATTGGAAAATTCAGGGCTATGTCGTGTAGATGATGGCCTAACAGGAGGCTTTAAAATTTTCTTTCTAGTGTCCTTCGTTTGGGAGAAAAATGCAAAGGTACAAGACAGCTTTTCCTTGCCAATATCTCTCTTTTGCAAAGAGCTACGCATTGGAAAATTCAGGGCTATGTCGTGTAGATGATGGCTTAACAGGAGGCTTTAAAATTTTCATTCTAATGACCTTCGTTTGGGAGAAAAATGCAAAGGTACAAGACAGCTTTTCCTTGCCAATATCTCTCTTTTGCAAAGAGCTGCGCATTGGAAAATTCAGGGCTATATCGTGTAGATGATGGCCTAACAGGAGGCTTTAAAATTTTAATTCTAGTGTCCTTCGTTTGGGAGAAAAATGCAAAGGTACAAGACAGCTTTTCCTTGCCAATATCTCTCTTTTGCAAAGAGCTGCGCATTGGAAAATTCATGGCTATGCCGTGTAGATGATGGTCTAACAGGAGGCTTTAAAATTTTCTTTCTAGTGTCCTTCGTTTGGGAGAAAAATGCAATGGTACAAGACAGCTTTACCTTGCCAATATCTCTCTTTTGCAAAGAGCTGCGCATTGGAAAATTCAGGGCTATGTCGTGTAGATGATGGCCTAACAGGAGGCTTTAACATTTTCTTTCTAGTGACCTTCGTTTGGGAGAAAAATGCAAAGGTACAAGACAGCTTTTCCTTGCCAATATCTCTCTTTTGCAAAGAGCTGCGCATTGGAAAATTCATGGCTATGCCGTGTAGATGATGGTCTAACAGGAGGCTTTAAAATTTTCTTTCTAGTGTCCTTCCTTTGGGAGAAAAATGCAATGGTACAAGACAGCTTTTCCTTGCCAATATCTCTCTTTTGCAAAGAGCTGCGCATTGGAAAATTCAGGGCTATGTCGTGTAGATGATGGCCTAACAGGAGGCTTTAAAATTTTCTTTCTAGTGACCTTCGTTTGGGAGAAAAATGCAAAGGTACCTGACAGCTTTTCCTTGCCAATATCTCTCTTTTGCAAAGAGCTGCGCATTGGAAAATTCATGGCTATGCCGTGTAGATGATGGTCTAACAGGAGGCTTTAAAATTTTCTTTCTAGTGTCCTTCGTTTGGGAGAAAAATGCAATGGTACAAGAAAGCTTTTCCTTGCCAATATCTCTCTTTTGCAAAGAGCTGCGCATTGGAAAATTCAGGGCTATGTCGTGTAGATGATGGCCTAACAGGAGGCTTTAAAATTTTCTTTCTAGTGACCTTCGTTTGGGAGAAAAATGCAAAGGTACCTGACAGCTTTTCCTTGCCAATATCTCTCTTTTGCAAAGAGCTGCGCATTGGAAAATTCAGGGCTATGTCGTGTAGATGATGGCCTAACAGGAGGCTTTAAAATTTTCTTTCTAGTGTCCTTCGTTTGGGAGAAAAATGCAAATGTACAAGACAGCTTTTCCTTGCCAATATCTCTCTTTTGTAAAGAGCTACGCATTGGAAAATTCAGGACTATGTCGTGTAGATGATGGCCTAACAGGAGGCTTTAAAATTTTCTTTCTAGTGACCTTCGTTTGGGAGAAAAATGCAAAGGTACCTGACAGCTTTTCCTTGCCAATATCTCTCTTTTGCAAAGAGCTACGCATTGGAAAATTCAGGGCTATGTCGTGTAGATGATGGCATAACAGGAGGCTTTAAAATTTTAATTCTAGTGTCCTTCGTTTGGGAGAAAAATGCAAAGGTACAAGACAGCTTTTCCTTGCCAATATCTCTCTTTTGCAAAGAGCTGCGCATTGGAAAATTCAGGGCTATGTCGTGTAGATGATGGCCTAACAGGAGGCTTTAAAATTTTCTTTCTAGTGTCCTTCGTTTGGGAGAAAAATGCAAAGGTACAGGACAGCTTTTCCTTGCCAATATCTCTCTTTTGCAAAGAGCTACGCATTGGAAAATTCAGGGCTATGTCGTGTAGATGATGGCCTAACAGGAGGCTTTAAAATTTTCTTTCTAGTGACCTTCGTTTGGGAGAAAAATGCAAAGGTACAAGACAGCTTTTCCTTGCCAATATCTCTCTTTTGCAAAGAGCTGCGCATTGGAAAATTCAGGGCTATGTCGTGTAGATGATGGCCTAACAGGAGGCTTTAAAATTTTCTTTCTAGTGACCTTCGTTTGGGAGAAAAATGCAAAGGTACAAGACAGCTTTTCCTTGCCAATATCTCTCTTTTGCAAAGAGCTGCGCATTGGAAAATTCAGGGCTATGTCGTGTAGATGATGGCCTAACAGGAGGCTTTAAAATTTTCTTTCTAGTGTCCTTCGTTTGGGAGAAAAATGCAAAGGTACAAGACAGCTTTTCCTTGCCAATATCTCTCTTTTGCAAAGAGCTGCGCATTGGAAAATTCAGGGCTATGTCGTGTAGATGATGGCCTAACAGGAGGCTTTAAAATTTTCTTTCTAGTGAACTTCGTTTGGGAGAAAAATGCAAAGGTACAAGACAGCTTATCCTTGCCAATATCTCTCTTTTGCAAAGAGCTGCGCATTGGAAAATTCAGGGCTATGTCGTGTAGATGATGGCCTAACAGGAGGCTTTAAAATTTTCTTTCTGGTGTCCTTCGTTTGGGAGAAAAATGCAATGGTACAAGACAGCTTTTCCTTGCCAATATCTCTCTTTTGCAAAGAGCTGCGCATTGGAAAATTCAGGGCTATTTCGTGTAGATGATGGCCTAACAGGAGGCTTTAAAATTTTCTTTCTAGTGTCCTTCGTTTGAGAGAAAAATGCAAAGGTACAAGACAGCTTTTCCTTGCCAATATCTCTCTTTTGCAAAGAGCTACGCATTGGAAAATTCAGGGCTATGTCGTGTAGATGATGGCCTAACAGGAGGCTTTAAAATTTTAATTCTAGTGTCCTTCGTTTGGGAGAAAAATGCAAAGGTACAAGATAGCTTTTCCTTGCCAATATCTCTCTTTTACAAAGAGCTACGCATTGGAAAATTCAGGGCTATGTCGTGTAGATGATGGCCTAACAGGAGGCTTTAAAATTTTCTTTCTAGTGTCCTTCGTTTGGGAGAAAAATGCAATGGTACAAGACAGCTTTTCCTTGCCAATATCTCTCTTTTGCAAAGAGCTACGCATTGGAAAATTCAGGGCTATGTCGTGTAGATGATGGCCTAACAGGAGGCTTTAAAATTTTCTTTCTAGTGACATTCGTTTGGGAGAAAAATGCAAAGGTACAAGACAGCTTTTCCTTGCCAATATCTCTCTTTTGCAAAGAGCTGCGCATTGGAAAATTCAGGGCTATGTCGTGTAGATGATGGCCTAACAGGAGGCTTTAAAATTTTCTTTCTAGTGTCCTTCGTTTGGGAGAAAAATGCAATGGTACAAGACAGCTTTTCCTTGCCAATATCTCTCTTTTGCAAAGAGCTGCGCATTGGAAAATTCAGGGCTATTTCGTGTAGATGATGGCCTAACAGGAGGCTTTAAAATTTTCTTTCTAGTGTCCTTCGTTTGGGAGAAAAATGCAAAGGTACAAGACAGCTTTTCCTTGCCAATATCTCTCTTTTGCAAAGAGCTGCGCATTGGAAAATTCAGGGCAATTTCGTGTAGATGATGGCCTAACAGGAGGCTTTAAAATTTTCTTTCTAGTGTCCTTCGTTTGGGAGAAAAATGCAAAGGTACAAGACAGCTTTTCCTTGCCAATATCTCTCTTTTGCAAAGAGCTGCGCATTGGAAAATTCAGGGCTATGTCGTGTAGATGATGGCCTAACAGGAGGCTTTAAAATTTTCTTTCTAGTGTCCTTCGTTTGGGAGAAAAATGCAATGGTACAAGACAGCTTTTCCTTGCCAATATCTCTCTTTTGCAAAGAGCTATGCATTGGAAAATTCAGGGCTATGTCGTGTAGATGATGGCCTAACAGGAGGCTTTAAAATTTTAATTCTAGTGTCCTTCGTTTGGGAGAAAAATGCAAAGGTACAAGACAGCTTTTCCTTGCCAATATCTCTCTTTTGCAAAGAGCTGCGCATTGGAAAATTCAGGGCTATATCGTGTAGATGATGGCCTAACAGGAGGCTTTAAAATTTTCTTTCTAGTGTCCTTCGTTTGGGAGAAAAATGCAATGGTACAAGACAGCTTTTCCTTGCCAATATCTCTCTTTTGCAAAGAGCTACGCATTGGAAAATTCAGGGCTATGTCGTGTAGATGATGGCCTAACAGGAGGCTTTAAAATTTTCTTTCTAGTGACCTTCGTTTGGGAGAAAAATGCAAAGGTACAAGACAGCTTTTCCTTGCCAATATCTCTCTTTTGCAAAGAGCTGCGCATTGGAAAATTCAGGGCTATGTCGTGTAGATGATGGCCTAACAGGAGGCTTTAAAATTTTCTTTCTAGTGTCCTTCGTTTGGGAGAAAAATGCAATGGTACAAGACAGCTTTTCCTTGCCAATATCTCTCTTTTGCAAAGAGCTGCGCATTGGAAAATTCAGGGCTATGTCTTGTAGATGATGGCATAACAGGAGGCTTTAAAATTTTAATTCTGGTGTCCTTCGTTTGGGAGAAAAATGCAAAGGTACAAGACAGCTTTTCCTTGCCAATATCTCTCTTTTGCAAAGAGCTACGCATTGGAAAATTCAGGGCTATGTCGTGTAGATGATGGCCTAACAGGAGGCTCTAAAATTTTAATTCTAGTGTCCTTCGTTTGGGAGAAAAATGCAAAGGTACAAGACAGCTTTTCCTTGCCAATATCTCTCTTTTGCAAAGAGCTGCGCATTGGAAAATTTAGGGCTATGTCGTGTAGATGATGGCCTAACAGGAGGCTTTAAAATTTTCTTTCTAGTGTCCTTCGTTTGGGAGAAAAATGCAATGGTACAAGAAAGCTTTTCCTTGCCAATATCTCTCTTTTGCAAAGAGCTGCGCATTGGAAAATTCAGGGCTATGTCGTGTAGATGATGGCCTAACAGGAGGCTTTAAAATTTTCTTTCTAGTGTCCTTCGTTTGGGAGAAAAATGCAAAGGTACAAGACAGCTTTTCCTTGCCAATATCTCTCTTTTGTAAAGAGCTACGCATTGGAAAATTCAGGGCAATTTCGTGTAGATGATGGCCTAACAGGAGGCTTTAAAATTTTCTTTCTAGTGTCCTTCGTTTGGGAGAAAAATGCAAAGGTACAAGACAGCTTTTCCTTGCCAATATCTCTCTTTTGCAAAGAGCTGCGCATTGGAAAATTCAGGGCTATGTCGTGTAGATGATGGCCTAACAGGAGGCTTTAAAATTTTCTTTCTAGTGTCCTTCGTTTGGGAGAAAAATGCAATGGTACAAGACAGCTTTTCCTTGCCAATATCTCTCTTTTGCAAAGAGCTATGCATTGGAAAATTCAGGGCTATGTCGTGTAGATGATGGCCTAACAGGAGGCTTTAAAATTTTAATTCTAGTGTCCTTCGTTTGGGAGAAAAATGCAAAGGTACAAGACAGCTTTTCCTTGCCAATATCTCTCTTTTGCAAAGAGCTGCGCATTGGAAAATTCAGGGCTATATCGTGTAGATGATGGCCTAACAGGAGGCTTTAAAATTTTCTTTCTAGTGTCCTTCGTTTGGGAGAAAAATGCAATGGTACAAGACAGCTTTTCCTTGCAAATATCTCTCTTTTGCAAAGAGCTACGCATTGGAAAATTCAGGGCTATGTCGTGTAGATGATGGCCTAACAGGAGGCTTTAAAATTTTCTTTCTAGTGTCCTTCGTTTGGGAGAAAAATGCAATGGTACAAGACAGCTTTTCCTTGCCAATATCTCTCTTTTGCAAAGAGCTGCGCATTGGAAAATTCAGGGCTATGTCGTGTAGATGATGGCCTAACAGGAGGCTTTAAAATTTTCTTTCTAGTGTCCTTCGTTTGGGAGAAAAATGCAAATGTACAAGACAGCTTTTCCTTGCCAATATCTCTCTTTTGTAAAGAGCTACGCATTGGAAAATTCAGGACTATGTCGTGTAGATGATGGCCTAACAGGAGGCTTTAAAATTTTCTTTCTAGTGACCTTCGTTTGGGAGAAAAATGCAAAGGTACCTGACAGCTTTTCCTTGCCAATATCTCTCTTTTGCAAAGAGCTGCGCATTGGAAAATTCAGGGCTATGTCGTGTAGATGATGGCATAACAGGAGGCTTTAAAATTTTAATTCTAGTGTCCTTCGTTTGGGAGAAAAATGCAAAGGTACAAGACAGCTTTTCCTTGCCAATATCTCTCTTTTGCAAAGAGCTGCGCATTGGAAAATTCAGGGCTATGTCGTGTAGATGATGGCCTAACAGGAGGCTTTAACATTTTCTTTCTAGTGTCCTTCGTTTGGGAGAAAAATGCAAAGGTACAAGACAGCTTTTCCTTGCCAATATCTCTCTTTTGCAAAGAGCTACGCATTGGAAAATTCAGGGCTATGTCGTGTAGATGATGGCCTAACAGGAGGCTTTAAAATTTTCTTTCTAGTGACCTTCGTTTGGGAGAAAAATGCAAAGGTACAAGACAGCTTTTCCTTGCCAATATCTCTCTTTTGCAAAGAGCTGCGCATTGGAAAATTCAGGGCTATGTCGTGTAGATGATGGCCTAACAGGAGGCTTTAAAATTTTCTTTCTAGTGACCTTCGTTTGGGAGAAAAATGCAAAGGTACAAGACAGCTTTTCCTTGCCAATATCTCTCTTTTGCAAAGAGCTGCGCATTGGAAAATTCAGGGCTATGTCGTGTAGATGATGGCCTAACAGGAGGCTTTAAAATTTTCTTTCTAGTGTCCTTCGTTTGGGAGAAAAATGCAAAGGTACAAGACAGCTTTTCCTTGCCAATATCTCTCTTTTGCAAAGAGCTGCGCATTGGAAAATTCAGGGCTATGTCGTGTAGATGATGGCCTAACAGGAGGCTTTAAAATTTTCTTTCTGGTGTCCTTCGTTTGGGAGAAAAATGCAATGGTACAAGACAGCTTTTCCTTGCCAATATCTCTCTTTTGCAAAGAGCTGCGCATTGGAAAATTCAGGGCTATTTCGTGTAGATGATGGCCTAACAGGAGGCTTTAAAATTTTCTTTCTAGTGTCCTTCGTTTGAGAGAAAAATGCAAAGGTACAAGACAGCTTTTCCTTGCCAATATCTCTCTTTTGCAAAGAGCTACGCATTGGAAAATTCAGGGCTATGTCGTGTAGATGATGGCCTAACAGGAGGCTTTAAAATTTTAATTCTAGTGTCCTTCGTTTGGGAGAAAAATGCAAAGGTACAAGATAGCTTTTCCTTGCCAATATCTCTCTTTTACAAAGAGCTACGCATTGGAAAATTCAGGGCTATGTCGTGTAGATGATGGCCTAACAGGAGGCTTTAAAATTTTCTTTCTAGTGTCCTTCGTTTGGGAGAAAAATGCAATGGTACAAGACAGCTTTTCCTTGCCAATATCTCTCTTTTGCAAAGAGCTACGCATTGGAAAATTCAGGGCTATGTCGTGTAGATGATGGCCTAACAGGAGGCTTTAAAATTTTCTTTCTGGTGTCCTTCGTTTGGGAGAAAAATGCAATGGTACAAGACAGCTTTTCCTTGCCAATATCTCTCTTTTGCAAAGAGCTGCGCATTGGAAAATTCAGGGCTATTTCGTGTAGATGATGGCCTAACAGGAGGCTTTAAAATTTTCTTTCTAGTGTCCTTCGTTTGAGAGAAAAATGCAAAGGTACAAGACAGCTTTTCCTTGCCAATATCTCTCTTTTGCAAAGAGCTACGCATTGGAAAATTCAGGGCTATGTCGTGTAGATGATGGCCTAACAGGAGGCTTTAAAATTTTAATTCTAGTGTCCTTCGTTTGGGAGAAAAATGCAAAGGTACAAGATAGCTTTTCCTTGCCAATATCTCTCTTTTACAAAGAGCTACGCATTGGAAAATTCAGGGCTATGTCGTGTAGATGATGGCCTAACAGGAGGCTTTAAAATTTTCTTTCTAGTGTCCTTCGTTTGGGAGAAAAATGCAATGGTACAAGACAGCTTTTCCTTGCCAATATCTCTCTTTTGCAAAGAGCTACGCATTGGAAAATTCAGGGCTATGTCGTGTAGATGATGGCCTAACAGGAGGCTTTAAAATTTTCTTTCTAGTGACATTCGTTTGGGAGAAAAATGCAAAGGTACAAGACAGCTTTTCCTTGCCAATATCTCTCTTTTGCAAAGAGCTGCGCATTGGAAAATTCAGGGCTATGTCGTGTAGATGATGGCCTAACAGGAGGCTTTAAAATTTTCTTTCTAGTGTCCTTCGTTTGGGAGAAAAATGCAATGGTACAAGACAGCTTTTCCTTGCCAATATCTCTCTTTTGCAAAGAGCTGCGCATTGGAAAATTCAGGGCTATTTCGTGTAGATGATGGCCTAACAGGAGGCTTTAAAATTTTCTTTCTAGTGTCCTTCGTTTGGGAGAAAAATGCAAAGGTACAAGACAGCTTTTCCTTGCCAATATCTCTCTTTTGCAAAGAGCTGCGCATTGGAAAATTCAGGGCAATTTCGTGTAGATGATGGCCTAACAGGAGGCTTTAAAATTTTCTTTCTAGTGTCCTTCGTTTGGGAGAAAAATGCAAAGGTACAAGACAGCTTTTCCTTGCCAATATCTCTCTTTTGCAAAGAGCTGCGCATTGGAAAATTCAGGGCTATGTCGTGTAGATGACGGCCTAACAGGAGGCTTTAAAATTTTCTTTCTAGTGTCCTTCGTTTGGGAGAAAAATGCAATGGTACAAGACAGCTTTTCCTTGCCAATATCTCTCTTTTGCAAAGAGCTATGCATTGGAAAATTCAGGGCTATGTCGTGTAGATGATGGCCTAACAGGAGGCTTTAAAATTTTAATTCTAGTGTCCTTCGTTTGGGAGAAAAATGCAAAGGTACAAGACAGCTTTTCCTTGCCAATATCTCTCTTTTGCAAAGAGCTGCGCATTGGAAAATTCAGGGCTATGTCGTGTAGATGATGGCCTAACAGGAGGCTTTAAAATTTTCTTTCTAGTGTCCTTCGTTTGGGAGAAAAATGCAATGGTACAAGACAGCTTTTCCTTGCCAATATCTCTCTTTTGCAAAGAGCTACGCATTGGAAAATTCAGGGCTATGTCGTGTAGATGATGGCCTAACAGGAGGCTTTAAAATTTTCTTTCTAGTGTCCTTCGTTTGGGAGAAAAATGCAATGGTACAAGACAGCTTTTCCTTGCCAATATCTCTCTTTTGCAAAGAGCTGCGCATTGGAAAATTCAGGGCTATGTCGTGTAGATGATGGCCTAACAGGAGGCTTTAAAATTTTCTTTCTAGTGTCCTTCGTTTGGGAGAAAAATGCAAAGGTACAAGACAGCTTTTCCTTGCCAATATCTCTCTTTTGTAAAGAGCTACGCATTGGAAAATTCAGGACTATGTCGTGTAGATGATGGCCTAACAGGAGGCTTTAAAATTTTCTTTCTAGTGACCTTCGTTTGGGAGAAAAATGCAAAGGTACCTGACAGCTTTTCCTTGCCAATATCTCTCTTTTGCAAAGAGCTGCGCATTGGAAAATTCAGGGCTATGTCGTGTAGATGATGGCATAACAGGAAGCTTTAAAATTTTAATTCTAGTGTCCTTCGTTTGGAAGAAAAATGCAATGGTACAAGACAGCTTTTCCTTGCCAATATCTCTCTTTTGCAAAGAGCTGCGCATTGGAAAATTCAGGGCAATTTCGTGTAGATGATGGCCTAACAGGAGGCTTTAAAATGTTCTTTCTAGTGTCCTTCGTTTGGGAGAAAAATGCAAAGGTACAAGACAGCTTTTCCTTGCCAATATCTCTCTTTTGCAAAGAGCTGCGCATTGGAAAATTCAGGGCTATGTCGTGTAGATGATGGCCTAACAGGAGGCTTTAAAATTTTCTTTCTAGTGTCCTTCGTTTGGGAGAAAAATGCAATGGTACAAGACAGCTTTTCCTTGCCAATATCTCTCTTTTGCAAAGAGCTATGCATTGGAAAATTCAGGGCTATGTCGTGTAGATGATGGCCTAACAGGAGGCTTTAAAATTTTAATTCTAGTGTCCTTCGTTTGGGAGAAAAATGCAAAGGTACAAGACAGCTTTTCCTTGCCAATATCTCTCTTTTGCAAAGAGCTGCGCATTGGAAAATTCAGGGCTATATCGTGTAGATGATGGCCTAACAGGAGGCTTTAAAATTTTCTTTCTAGTGTCCTTCGTTTGGGAGAAAAATGCAATGGTACAAGACAGCTTTTCCTTGCCAATATCTCTCTTTTGCAAAGAGCTACGCATTGGAAAATTCAGGGCTATGTCGTGTAGATGATGGCCTAACAGGAGGCTTTAAAATTTTCTTTCTAGTGTCCTTCGTTTGGGAGAAAAATGCAATGGTACAAGACAGCTTTTCCTTGCCAATATCTCTCTTTTGCAAAGAGCTGCGCATTGGAAAATTCAGGGCTATGTCGTGTAGATGATGGCCTAACAGGAGGCTTTAAAATTTTCTTTCTAGTGTCCTTCGTTTGGGAGAAAAATGCAATGGTACAAGACAGCTTTTCCTTGCCAATATCTCTCTTTTGCAAAGAGCTACGCATTGGAAAATTCAGGGCTATGTCGTGTAGATGATGGCCTAACAGGAGGCTTTAAAATTTTCTTTCTAGTGACCTTCGTTTGGGAGAAAAATGCAAAGGTACAAGACAGCTTTTCCTTGCCAATATCTCTCTTTTGCAAAGAGCTGCGCATTGGAAAATTCAGGGCTATGTCGTGTAGATGATGGCCTAACAGGAGGCTTTAAAATTTTCTTTCTAGTGTCCTTCGTTTGGGAGAAAAATGCAATGGTACAAGACAGCTTTTCCTTGCCAATATCTCTCTTTTGCAAAGAGCTGCGCATTGGAAAATTCAGGGCTATGTCGTGTAGAAGATGGCATAACAGGAGGCTTTAAAATTTTAATTCTAGTGTCCTTCGTTTGGGAGAAAAATGCAAAGGTACAAGACAGCTTTTCCTTGCCAATATCTCTCTTTTGGAAAGAGCTACGCATTGGAAAATTCAGGGCTATGTCGTGTAGATGATGGCCTAACAGGAGGCTTTAAAATTTTCTTTCTAGTGACCTTCGTTTGGGAGAAAAATGCAAAGGTACAAGACAGCTTTTCCTTGCCAATATCTCTCTTTTGCAAAGAGCTGCGCATTGGAAAATTTAGGGCTATGTCGTGTAGATGATGGCCTAACAGGAGGCTTTAAAATTTTCTTTCTAGTGTCCTTCGTTTGGGAGAAAAATGCAATGGTACAAGAAAGCTTTTCCTTGCCAATATCTCTCTTTTGCAAAGAGCTGCGCATTGGAAAATTCTGGGCTATGTCGTGTAGATGATGGCCTAACAGGAGGCTTTAAAATTTTCTTTCTAGTGTCCTTCGTTTGGGAGAAAAATGCAAAGGTACAAGACAGCTTTTCCTTGCCAATATCTCTCTTTTGTAAAGAGCTACGCATTGGAAAATTCAGGACTATGTCGTGTAGATGATGGCCTAACAAGAGGCTTTAAAATTTTCTTTCTAGTGACCTTCGTTTGGGAGAAAAATGCAAAGGTACCTGACAGCTTTTCCTTGCCAATATCTCTCTTTTGCAAAGAGCTGCGCATTGGAAAATTCAGGGCTATGTCGTGTAGATGATGGCATAACAGGAGGCTTTAAAATTTTAATTCTAGTGTCCTTCGTTTGGGAGAAAAATGCAAAGGTACAAGACAGCTTTTCCTTGCCAATATCTCTCTTTTGCAAAGAGCTGCGCATTGGAAAATTCAGGGCTATGTCGTGTAGATGATGGCCTAACAGGAGGCTTTCAAATTTTCTTTCTAGTGTCCTTCGTTTGGGAGAAAAATGCAAAGGTACAAGACAGCTTTTCCTTGCCAATATCTCTCTTTTGCAAAGAGCTACGCATTGGAAAATTCAGGGCTATGTCGTGTAGATGATGGCCTAACAGGAGGCTTTAAAATTTTCTTTCTAGTGACCTTCGTTTGGGAGAAAAATGCAAAGGTACAAGACAGCTTTTCCTTGCCAATATCTCTCTTTTGCAAAGAGCTGCGCATTGGAAAATTCAGAGCTATGTCGTGTAGATGATGGCCTAACAGGAGGCTTTAAAATTTTCTTTCTAGTGTCCTTCGTTTGGGAGAAAAATGCAATGGTACAAGACAGCTTTTCCTTGCCAATATCTCTCTTTTGCAAAGAGCTACGCATTGGAAAATTCAGGGCTTTGTCGTGTAGATGATGGCCTAACAGGAGGCTTTAAAATTTTCTTTCTAGTGACCTTCGTTTGGGAGAAAAATGCAAAGGTACAAGACAGCTTTTCCTTGCCAATATCTCTCTTTTGCAAAGAGCTGCGCATTGGAAAATTCAGGGCTATGTCGTGTAGATGATAACCTAACAGGAGGCTTTAAAATTTTCTTTCTAGTGACCTTCGTTTGGGAGAAAAATGCAAAGGTACAAGACAGCTTATCCTTGCCAATATCTCTCTTTTGCAAAGAGCTGCGCATTGGAAAATTCAGGGCTATGTCGTGTAGATGATGGCCTAACAGGAGGCTTTAAAATTTTCTTTCTAGTGTCCTTCGTTTGGGAGAAAAATGCAATGGTACAAGACAGCTTTTCCTTGCCAATATCTCTCTTTTGCAAAGAGCTGCGCATTGGAAAATTCAGGGCTATTTCGTGTAGATGATGGCCTAACAGGAGGCTTTAAAATTTTCTTTCTAGTGTCCTTCGTTTGGGAGAAAAATGCAAAGGTACAAGACAGCTTTTCCTTGCCAATATCTCTCTTTTGCAAAGAGCTACGCATTGGAAAATTCAGGGCTATGTCGTGTAGATGATGGCCTAACAGGAGGCTTTAAAATTTTCTTTCTAGTGTCCTTCGTTTGGGAGAAAAATGCAATGGTACAAGACAGCTTTTCCTTGCCAATATCTCTCTTTTGCAAAGAGCTACGCATTGGAAAATTCAGGGCTATGTCGTGTAGATGATGGCCTAACAGGAGGCTTTAAAATTTTAATTCTAGTGTCCTTCGTTTGGGAGAAAAATGCAATGGTACAAGACAGCTTTTCCTTGCCAATATCTCTCTTTTGCAAAGAGCTGCGCATTGGAAAATTCAGGGCTATGTCGTGTAGAAGATGGCATAACAGGAGGCTTTAAAATTTTAATTCTAGTGTCCTTCGTTTGGGAGAAAAATGCAAAGGTACAAGACAGCTTTTCCTTGCCAATATCTCTCTTTTGCAAAGAGCTACGCATTGGAAAATTCAGGGCTATGTTGTGTAGATGATGGCCTAACAGGAGGCTTTAAAATTTTCTTTCTCGTGACCTTCGTTTGGGAGAAAAATGCAAAGGTACAAGACAGCTTTTCCTTGCCAATATCTCTCTTTTGCAAAGAGCTGCGCATTGGAAAATTTAGGGCTATGTCGTGTAGATGATGGCCTAACAGGAGGCTTTAAAATTTTCTTTCTAGTGTCCTTCGTTTGGGAGAAAAATGCAATGGTACAAGAAAGCTTTTCCTTGCCAATATCTCTCTTTTGCAAAGAGCTGCGCATTGGAAAATTCAGGGCTATGTCGTGTAGATGATGGCCTAACAGGAGGCTTTAAAATTTTCTTTCTAGTGTCCTTCGTTTGGGAGAAAAATGCAAAGGTACAAGACAGCTTTTCCTTGCCAATATCTCTCTTTTGTAAAGAGCTACGCATTGGAAAATTCAGGACTATGTCGTGTAGATGATGGCCTAACAGGAGGCTTTAAAATTTTCTTTCTAGTGACCTCCGTTTGGGAGAAAAATGCAAAGGTACCTGACAGCTTTTCCTTGCCAATATCTCTCTTTTGCAAAGAGCTGCGCATTGGAAAATTCAGGGCTATGTCGTGTAGATGATGGCATAACAGGAGGCTTTAAAATTTTAATTCTAGTGTCCTTCGTTTGGGAGAAAAATGCAAAGGTACAAGACAGCTTTTCCTTGCCAATATCTCTCTTTTGCAAAGAGCTGCGCATTGGAAAATTCAGGGCTATGTCGTGTAGATGATGGCCTAACAGGAGGCTTTAAAATTTTCTTTCTAGTGTCCTTCGTTTGGGAGAAAAATGCAAAGGTACAAGACAGCTTTTCCTTGCCAATATCTCTCTTTTGCAAAGAGCTACGCATTGGAAAATTCAGGGCTATGTCGTGTAGATGATGGCCTAACAGGAGGCTTTAAAATTTTCTTTCTAGTGACCTTCGTTTGGGAGAAAAATGCAAAGGTACAAGACAGCTTTTCCTTGCCAATATCTCTCTTTTGCAAAGAGCTGCGCATTGGAAAATTCAGGGCTATGTCGTGTAGATGATGGCCTAACAGGAGGCTTTAAAATTTTAATTCTAGTGTCCTTCGTTTGGGAGAAAAATGCAAAGGTACAAGATAGCTTTTCCTTGCCAATATCTCTCTTTTACAAAGAGCTACGCATTGGAAAATTCAGGGCTATGTCGTGTAGATGATGGCCTAACAGGAGGCTTTAAAATTTTCTTTCTAGTGTCCTTCGTTTGGGAGAAAAATGCAATGGTACAAGACAGCTTTTCCTTGCCAATATCTCTCTTTTGCAAAGAGCTACGCATTGGAAAATTCAGGGCTTTGTCGTGTAGATGATGGCCTAACAGGAGGCTTTAAAATTTTCTTTCTAGTGACCTTCGTTTGGGAGAAAAATGCAAAGGTACAAGACAGCTTTTCCTTGCCAATATCTCTCTTTTGCAAAGAGCTGCGCATTGGAAAATTCAGGGCTATGTCGTGTAGATGATAACCTAACAGGAGGCTTTAAAATTTTCTTTCTAGTGACCTTCGTTTGGGAGAAAAATGCAAAGGTACAAGACAGCTTATCCTTGCCAATATCTCTCTTTTGCAAAGAGCTGCGCATTGGAAAATTCAGGGCTATGTCGTGTAGATGATGGCCTAACAGGAGGCTTTAAAATTTTCTTTCTAGTGTCCTTCGTTTGGGAGAAAAATGCAATGGTACAAGACAGCTTTTCCTTGCCAATATCTCTCTTTTGCAAAGAGCTGCGCATTGGAAAATTCAGGGCTATTTCGTGTAGATGATGGCCTAACAGGAGGCTTTAAAATTTTCTTTCTAGTGTCCTTCGTTTGGGAGAAAAATGCAAAGGTACAAGACAGCTTTTCCTTGCCAATATCTCTCTTTTGCAAAGAGCTACGCATTGGAAAATTCAGGGCTATGTCGTGTAGATGATGGCCTAACAGGAGGCTTTAAAATTTTCTTTCTAGTGTCCTTCGTTTGGGAGAAAAATGCAATGGTACAAGACAGCTTTTCCTTGCCAATATCTCTCTTTTGCAAAGAGCTACGCATTGGAAAATTCAGGGCTATGTCGTGTAGATGATGGCCTAACAGGAGGCTTTAAAATTTTAATTCTAGTGTCCTTCGTTTGGGAGAAAAATGCAATGGTACAAGACAGCTTTTCCTTGCCAATATCTCTCTTTTGCAAAGAGCTGCGCATTGGAAAATTCAGGGCTATGTCGTGTAGAAG
The DNA here is from genome assembly GCF_028390025.1 of Pseudophryne corroboree. Taxonomy (NCBI): domain Eukaryota; kingdom Metazoa; phylum Chordata; class Amphibia; order Anura; family Myobatrachidae; genus Pseudophryne; species Pseudophryne corroboree. The sequence continues at coordinate 193,930 of NW_026967656.1, read as the reverse complement.
ATGGCATAACAGGAGGCTTTAAAATTTTAATTCTAGTGTCCTTCGTTTGGGAGAAAAATGCAAAGGTACAAGACAGCTTTTCCTTGCCAATATCTCTCTTTTGCAAAGAGCTACGCATTGGAAAATTCAGGGCTATGTTGTGTAGATGATGGCCTAACAGGAGGCTTTAAAATTTTCTTTCTCGTGACCTTCGTTTGGGAGAAAAATGCAAAGGTACAAGACAGCTTTTCCTTGCCAATATCTCTCTTTTGCAAAGAGCTGCGCATTGGAAAATTTAGGGCTATGTCGTGTAGATGATGGCCTAACAGGAGGCTTTAAAATTTTCTTTCTAGTGTCCTTCGTTTGGGAGAAAAATGCAATGGTACAAGAAAGCTTTTCCTTGCCAATATCTCTCTTTTGCAAAGAGCTGCGCATTGGAAAATTCAGGGCTATGTCGTGTAGATGATGGCCTAACAGGAGGCTTTAAAATTTTCTTTCTAGTGTCCTTCGTTTGGGAGAAAAATGCAAAGGTACAAGACAGCTTTTCCTTGCCAATATCTCTCTTTTGTAAAGAGCTACGCATTGGAAAATTCAGGACTATGTCGTGTAGATGATGGCCTAACAGGAGGCTTTAAAATTTTCTTTCTAGTGACCTCCGTTTGGGAGAAAAATGCAAAGGTACCTGACAGCTTTTCCTTGCCAATATCTCTCTTTTGCAAAGAGCTGCGCATTGGAAAATTCAGGGCTATGTCGTGTAGATGATGGCATAACAGGAGGCTTTAAAATTTTAATTCTAGTGTCCTTCGTTTGGGAGAAAAATGCAAAGGTACAAGACAGCTTTTCCTTGCCAATATCTCTCTTTTGCAAAGAGCTGCGCATTGGAAAATTCAGGGCTATGTCGTGTAGATGATGGCCTAACAGGAGGCTTTAAAATTTTCTTTCTAGTGTCCTTCGTTTGGGAGAAAAATGCAAAGGTACAAGACAGCTTTTCCTTGCCAATATCTCTCTTTTGCAAAGAGCTACGCATTGGAAAATTCAGGGCTATGTCGTGTAGATGATGGCCTAACAGGAGGCTTTAAAATTTTCTTTCTAGTGACCTTCGTTTGGGAGAAAAATGCAAAGGTACAAGACAGCTTTTCCTTGCCAATATCTCTCTTTTGCAAAGAGCTGCGCATTGGAAAATTCAGGGCTATGTCGTGTAGATGATGGCCTAACAGGAGGCTTTAAAATTTTCTTTCTAGTGACCTTCGTTTGGGAGAAAAATGCAAAGGTACAAGACAGCTTTTCCTTGCCAATATCTCTCTTTTGCAAAGAGCTGCGCATTGGAAAATTCAGGGCTATGTCGTGTAGATGATGGCCTAACAGGAGGCTTTAAAATTTTAATTCTAGTGTCCTTCGTTTGGGAGAAAAATGCAAAGGTACAAGATAGCTTTTCCTTGCCAATATCTCTCTTTTACAAAGAGCTACGCATTGGAAAATTCAGGGCTATGTCGTGTAGATGATGGCCTAACAGGAGGCTTTAAAATTTTCTTTCTAGTGTCCTTCGTTTGGGAGAAAAATGCAATGGTACAAGACAGCTTTTCCTTGCCAATATCTCTCTTTTGCAAAGAGCTACGCATTGGAAAATTCAGGGCTATGTCGTGTAGATGATGGCCTAACAGGAGGCTTTAAAATTTTCTTTCTAGTGACATTCGTTTGGGAGAAAAATGCAAAGGTACAAGACAGCTTTTCCTTGCCAATATCTCTCTTTTGCAAAGAGCTGCGCATTGGAAAATTCAGGGCTATGTCGTGTAGATGATGGCCTAACAGGAGGCTTTAAAATTTTCTTTCTAGTGTCCTTCGTTTGGGAGAAAAATGCAATGGTACAAGACAGCTTTTCCTTGCCAATATCTCTCTTTTGCAAAGAGCTGCGCATTGGAAAATTCAGGGCTATTTCGTGTAGATGATGGCCTAACAGGAGGCTTTAAAATTTTCTTTCTAGTGTCCTTCGTTTGGGAGAAAAATGCAAAGGTACAAGACAGCTTTTCCTTGCCAATATCTCTCTTTTGCAAAGAGCTACGCATTGGAAAATTCAGGGCTATGTCGTGTAGATGATGGCCTAACAGGAGGCTTTAAAATTTTCTTTCTAGTGACCTTCGTTTGGGAGAAAAATGCAAAGGTACAAGACAGCTTTTCCTTGCCAATATCTCTCTTTTGCAAAGAGCTGCGCATTGGAAAATTCAGGGCTATGTCGTGTAGATGATGGCCTAACAGGAGGCTTTAAAATTTTCTTTCTAGTGACCTTCGTTTGGGAGAAAAATGCAATGGTACAAGACAGCTTTTCCTTGCCAATATCTCTCTTTTTCAAAGAGCTGCGCATTGGAAAATTCAGGGCTATGTCGTGTAGATGATGGCCTAACAGGAGGCTTTAAAATTTTAATTCTAGTGTCCTTCGTTTGGGAGAAAAATGCAAAGGTACAAGACAGCTTTTCCTTGCCAATATCTCTCTTTTGCAAAGAGCTACGCATTGGAAAATTCAGGGCTATGTCGTGTAGATGATGGCCTAACAGGAGGCTTTAAAATTTTAATTCTAGTGTCCTTCGTTTGGGAGAAAAATGCAAAGGTACAAGACAGCTTTTCCTTGCCAATATCTCTCTTTTTCAAAGAGCTGCGCATTGGAAAATTCAGGGCTATGTCGTGTAGATGATGGCCTAACAGGAGGCTTTAAAATTTTAATTCTAGTGTCCTTCGTTTGGGAGAAAAATGCAAAGGTACAAGACAGCTTTTCCTTGCCAATATCTCTCTTTTGCAAAGAGCTACGCATTGGAAAATTCAGGGCTATGTCGTGTAGATGATGGCCTAACAGGAGGCTTTAAAATTTTAATTCTAGTGTCCTTCGTTTGGGAGAAAAATGCAAAGGTACAAGACAGCTTTTCCTTGCCAATATCTCTCTTTTGCAAAGAGCTGCGCATTGGAAAATTCAGGGCTATGTCGTGTAGATGATGGCCTAACAGGAGGCTTTAAAATTTTCTTTCTAGTGTCCTTCGTTTGGGAGAAAAATGCAATGGTACAAGACAGCTTTTCCTTGCCAATATCTCTCTTTTGCAAAGAGCTACGCATTGGAAAATTCAGGGCTATGTCGTGTAGATGATGGCCTAACAGGAGGCTTTAAAATTTTAATTCTAGTGTCCTTCGTTTGGGAGAAAAATGCAAAGTTACAAGACAGCTTTTCCTTGCCAATATCTCTCTTTTGCAAAGAGCTGCGCATTGGAAAATTCAGGGCTATATCGTGTAGATGATGGCCTAACAGGAGGCTTTAAAATTTTCTTTCTAGTGTCCTTCGTTTGGGAGAAAAATGCAATGGTACAAGACAGCTTTTCCTTGCCAATATCTCTCTTTTGCAAAGAGCTACGCATTGGAAAATTCAGGGCTATGTCGTGTAGATGATGGCCTAACAGGAGGCTTTAAAATTTTCTTTCTAGTGTCCTTCGTTTGGGAGAAAAATGCAATGGTACAAGACAGCTTTTCCTTGCCAATATCTCTCTTTTGCAAAGAGCTGCGCATTGGAAAATTCAGGGCTATGTCGTGTAGATGATGGCCTAACAGGAGGCTTTAAAATTTTCTTTCTAGTGACCTTCGTTTGGGAGAAAAATGCAAAGGTACAAGACAGCTTTTCCTTGCCAATATCTCTCTTTTGCAAAGAGCTGCGCATTGGAAAATTCAGGGCTATGTCGTGTAGATGATGGCCTAACAGGAGGCTTTAAAATTTTCTTTCTAGTGTCCTTCGTTTGGGAGAAAAATGCAATGGTACAAGACAGCTTTTCCTTGCCAATATCTCTCTTTTGCAAAGAGCTGCGCATTGGAATATTCAGGGCTATTTCGTGTAGATGATGGCCTAACAGGAGGCTTTAAAATTTTCTTTCTAGTGTCCTTCGTTTGGGAGAAAAATGCAAAGGTACAAGACAGCTTTTCCTTGCCAATATTTCTCTTTTGCAAAGAGCTACGCATTGGAAAATTCAGGGCTATGTCGCGTAGATGATGGCCTAACAGGAGGCTTTAAAATTTTCTTTCTAGTGACCTTCGTTTGGGAGAAAAATGCAAAGGTACAAGACAGCTTTTCCTTGCCAATATCTCTCTTTTGCAAAGAGCTGCGCATTGGAAAATTCAGGGCTATGTCGTGTAGATGATGGCCTAACAGGAGGCTTTAAAATTTTCTTTCTAGTGACCTTCGTTTGGGAGAAAAATGCAAAGGTACAAGACAGCTTTTCCTTGCCAATATCTCTCTTTTGCAAAGAGCTGCGCATTGGAAAATTCAGGGCTATGTCGTGTAGATGATGGCCTAACAGGAGGCTTTAAAATTTTCTTTCTAGTGTCCTTCGTTTGGGAGAAAAATGCAATGGTACAAGACAGCTTTTCCTTGCCAATATCTCTCTTTTGCAAAGAGCTACGCATTGGAAAATTCAGGGCTATGTCGTGTAGATGATGGCCTAACAGGAGGCTTTAAAATTTTCTTTCTAGTGACCTTCGTTTGGGAGAAAAATGCAAAGGTACAAGACAGCTTTTCCTTGCCAATATCTCTCTTTTGCAAAGAGCTGCGCATTGGAAAATTCAGGGCTATGTCGTGTAGATGATGGCCTAACAGGAGGCTTTAAAATTTTCTTTCTAGTGTCCTTCGTTTGGGAGAAAAATGCAATGGTACAAGACAGCTTTTCCTTGCCAATATCTCTCTTTTGCAAAGAGCTGCGCATTGGAAAATTCAGGGCTATTTCGTGTAGATGATGGCCTAACAGGAGGCTTTAAAATTTTATTTCGTGTCCTTCGTTTGGGAGAAAAATGCAAAGGTACAAGACAGCTTTTCCTTGCCAATATCTCTCTTTTGCAAAGAGCTGCGCATTGGAAAATTCAGGGCTATGTCGTGTAGATGATGGCCTAACAGGAGGCTTTAAAATTTTCTTTCTAGTGACCTTCGTTTGGGAGAAAAATGCAAAGGTACAAGACAGCTTTTCCTTGCCAATATCTCTCTTTTGCAAAGAGCTGCGCATTGGAAAATGCAGGGCTATGTCGTGTAGATGATGGCCTAACAGGAGGCTTTAAAATTTTCTTTCTAGTGTTCTTCGTTTGGGAGAAAAATGCAATGGTACAAGACAGCTTTTCCTTGCCAATATCTCTCTTTTGCAAAGAGCTGCGCATTGGAAAATTCAGGGCTATTTCGTGTAGATGATGGCCTAACAGGAGGCTTTAAAATTTTCTTTCTAGTGTCCTTCGTTTGGGAGAAAAATGCAAAGGTACAAGACAGCTTTTCCTTGCCAATATTTCTCTTTTGCAAAGAGCTACGCATTGGAAAATTCAGGGCTATGTCGTGTAGATGATGGCCTAACAGGAGGCTTTAAAATTTTCTTTCTAGTGACCTTCGTTTGGGAGAAAAATGCAAAGGTACAAGACAGCTTTTCCTTGCCAATATCTCTCTTTTGCAAAGAGCTGCGCATTGGAAAATTCAGGGCTATGTCGTGTAGATGATAGCCTAACAGGAGGCTTTAAAATTTTCTTTCTAGTGACCTTCGTTTGGGAGAAAAATGCAAAGGTACAAGACAGCTTTTCCTTGCCAATATCTCTCTTTTGCAAAGAGCTGCGCATTGGAAAATTCAGGGCTATGTCGTGTAGATGATGGCCTAACAGGAGGCTTTAAAATTTTCTTTCTAGTGTCCTTCGTTTGGGAGAAAAATGCAATGGTACAAGACAGCTTTTCCTTGCCAATATCTCTCTTTTGCAAAGAGCTACGCATTGGAAAATTCAGGGCTATGTCGTGTAGATGATGGCCTAACAGGAGGCTTTAAAATTTTCTTTCTAGTGACCTTCGTTTGGGAGAAAAATGCAAAGGTACAAGACAGCTTTTCCTTGCCAATATCTCTCTTTTGCAAAGAGCTGCGCATTGGAAAATTCAGGGCTATGTCGTGTAGATGATGGCCTAACAGGAGGCTTTAAAATTTTCTTTCTAGTGTCCTTCGTTTGGGAGAAAATGCAATGGTACAAGACAGCTTTTCCTTGCCAATATCTCTCTTTTGCAAAGAGCTACGCATTGGAAAATTCAGGGCTATGTCGTGTAGATGATGGCCTAACAGGAGGCTTTAAAATTTTAATTCTAGTGTCCTTCGTTTGGGAGAAAAATGCAAAGGTACAAGACAGCTTTTCCTTGCCAATATCTCTCTTTTGCAAAGAGCTGCGCATTGGAAAATTCAGGGCTATGTCGTGAAGATGATGGCCTAACAGGAGGCTTTAAAATTTTCTTTCTAGTGACCTTCGTTTGGGAGAAAAATGCAAAGGTACAAGACAGCTTTTCCTTGCCAATATCTCTCTTTTGCAAAGAGCTGCGCATTGGAAAATTCAGGGCTATGTCGTGTAGATGATGGCCTAACAGGAGGCTTTAAAATTTTCTTTCTAGTGTCCTTCGTTTGGGAGAAAAATGCAATGGTACAAGACAGCTTTTCCTTGCCAATATCTCTCTTTTGCAAAGAGCTACGCATTGGAAAATTCAGGGCTATGTCGTGTAGATGATGGCCTAACAGGAGGCTTTAAAATTTTAATTCTAGTGTCCTTCGTTTGGGAGAAAAATGCAATGGTACAAGACAGCTTTTCCTTGCCAATATCTCTCTTTTGCAAAGAGCTACGCATTGGAAAATTCAGGGCTATGTCGTGTAGATGATGGCCTAACAGGAGGCTTTAAAATTTTAATTCTAGTGTCCTTCGTTTGGGAGAAAAATGCAATGGTACAAGACAGCTTTTCCTTGCCAATATCTCTCTTTTGCAAAGAGCTACGCATTGGAAAATTCAGGGCTATGTCGTGTAGATGATGGCCTAACAGGAGGCTTTAAAATTTTAATTCTAGTGTCCTTCGTTTGGGAGAAAAATGCAATGGTACAAGACAGCTTTTCCTTGCCAATATCTCTCTTTTGCAAAGAGCTACGCATTGGTAAATTCAGGGCTATGTCGTGTAGATGATGGCCTAACAGGAGGCTTTAAAATTTTAATTCTAGTGTCCTTCGTTTGGGAGAAAAATGCAAAGGTACAAGACAGCTTTTCCTTGCCAATATCTCTCTTTTGCAAAGAGCTGCGCATTGGAAAATTCAGGGCTATATCGTGTAGATGATGGCCTAACAGGAGGCTTTAAAATTTTCTTTCTAGTGTCCTTCGTTTGGGAGAAAAATGCAATGGTACAAGACAGCTTTTCCTTGCCAATATCTCTCTTTTGCAAAGAGCTACGCATTGGAAAATTCAGGGCTATGTCGTGTAGATGATAGCCTAACAGGAGGCTTTAAAATTTTCTTTCTAGTGTCCTTCGTTTGGGAGAAAAATGCAATGGTACAAGACAGCTTTTCCTTGCCAATATCTCTCTTTTGCAAAGAGCTGCGCATTGGAAAATTCAGGGCTATGTCGTGTAGATGATGGCCTAACAGGAGGCTTTAAAATTTTAATTCTAGTGTCCTTCGTTTGGGAGAAAAATGCAATGGTACAAGACAGCTTTTCCTTGCCAATATCTCTCTTTTGCAAAGAGCTACGCATTGGAAAATTCAGGGCTATGTCGTGTAGATGATGGCCTAACAGGAGGCTTTAAAATTTTCTTTCTAGTGACCTTCGTTTGGGAGAAAAATGCAAAGGTACAAGACAGCTTTTCCTTGCCAATATCTCTCTTTTGCAAAGAGCTGCGCATTGGAAAATGCAGGGCTATGTCAGGTAGATGATGGCCTAACAGGAGGCTTTAAAATTTTCTTTCTAGTGTTCTTCGTTTGGGAGAAAAATGCAATGGTACAAGACAGCTTTTCCTTGCCAATATCTCTCTTTTGCAAAGAGCTGCGCATTGGAAAATTCAGGGCTATTTCGTGTAGATGATGGCCTAACAGGAGGCTTTAAAATTTTCTTTCTAGTGTCCTTCGTTTGGGAGAAAAATGCAAAGGTACAAGACAGCTTTTCCTTGCCAATATTTCTCTTTTGCAAAGAGCTATGCATTGGAAAATTCAGGGCTATGTCGTGTAGATGATGGCCTAACAGGAGGCTTTAAAATTTTCTTTCTAGTGACCTTCGTTTGGGAGAAAAATGCAAAGGTACAAGACAGCTTTTCCTTGCCAATATCTCTCTTTTGCAAAGAGCTGCGCATTGGAAAATTCAGGGCTATGTCGTGTAGATGATGGCCTAACAGGAGGCTTTAAAATTTTCTTTCTAGTGTCCTTCGTTTGGGAGAAAAATGCAATGGTACAAGACAGCTTTTCCTTGCCAATATCTCTCTTTTGCAAAGAGCTACGCATTGGAAAATTCAGGGCTATGTCGTGTAGATGATGGCCTAACAGGAGGCTTTAAAATTTTAATTCTAGTGTCCTTCGTTTGGGAGAAAAATGCAAAGGTACAAGACAGCTTTTCCTTGCCAATATCTCTCTTTTGCAAAGAGCTGCGCATTGGAAAATTCAGGGCTATATCGTGTAGATGATGGCCTAACAGGAGGCTTTAAAATTTTATTTCTAGTGTCCTTCGTTTGGGAGAAAAATGCAATGGTACAAGACAGCTTTACCTTGCCAATATCTCTCTTTTGCAAAGAGCTGCGCATTGGAAAATTCAGGGCTATGTCGTGTAGGTGATGGCCTAACAGGAGGCTTTAAAATTTTCTTTCTAGTGACCTTCGTTTGGGAGAAAAATGCAAAGGTACAAGACAGCTTTTCCTTGCCAATATCTCTCTTTTGCAAAGAGCTGCGCATTGGAAAATTCAGGGCTATGTCGTGTAGATGATGGCCTAACAGGAGGCTTTAAAATTTTCTTTCTAGTGACCTTCGTTTGGGAGAAAAATGCAAAGGTACAAGACAGCTTTTCCTTGCCAATATCTCTCTTTTGCAAAGAGCTGCGCATTGGAAAATTCAGGGCTATGTCGTGTAGATGATGGCCTAACAGGAGGCTTTAAAATTTTCTTTCTAGTGTCCTTCGTTTGGGAGAAAAATGCAATGGTACAAGACAGCTTTTCCTTGCCAATATCTCTCTTTTGCAAAGAGCTACGCATTGGAAAATTCAGGGCTATGTCGTGTAGATGATGGCCTAACAGGAGGCTTTATAATTTTCTTTCTAGTGTCCTTCGTTTGGGAGAAAAATGCAATGGTACAAGACAGCTTTTCCTTGCCAATATCTCTCTCTTGCAAAGAGCTGCGCATTGGAAAATTCAGGGCTATGTCGTGTAGATGATGGCCTAACAGGAGGCTTTAAAATTTTCTTTCTAGTGTCCTTCGTTTGGGAGAAAAATGCAATGGTACAAGACAGCTTTTCCTTGCCAATATCTCTCTTTTGCAAAGAGCTACGCATTGGAAAATTCAGGGCTATGTCGTGTAGATGATGGCCTAACAGGAGGCTTTAAAATATTCTTTCTAGTGTCCTTCGTTTGGGAGAAAAATGCAAAGGTACAAGACAGCTTTTCCTTGCCAATATTTCTCTTTTGCAAAGAGCTACGCATTGGAAAATTCAGGGCTATGTCGTGTAGATGATGGCCTAACAGGAGGCTTTAAAATTTTCTTTCTAGTGACCTTCGTTTGGGAGAAAAATGCAAAGGTACAAGACAGCTTTTCCTTGCCAATATCTCTCTTTTGCAAAGAGCTGCGCATTGGAAAATTCAGGGCTATGTCGTGAAGATGATGGCCTAACAGGAGGCTTTAAAATTTTCTTTCTAGTGACCTTCGTTTGGGAGAAAAATGCAAAGGTACAAGACAGCTTTTCCTTGCCAATATCTCTCTTTTGCAAAGAGCTGCGCATTGGAAAATTCAGGGCTATGTCGTGTAGATGATGGCCTAACAGGAGGCTTTAAAATTTTCTTTCTAGTGTCCTTCGTTTGGGAGAAAAATGCAATGGTACAAGACAGCTTTTCCTTGCCAATATCTCTCTTTTGCAAAGAGCTACGCATTGGAAAATTCAGGGCTATGTCGTGTAGATGATGGCCTAACAGGAGGCTTTAAAATTTTAATTCTAGTGTCCTTCGTTTGGGAGAAAAATGCAATGGTACAAGACAGCTTTTCCTTGCCAATATCTCTCTTTTGCAAAGAGCTACGCATTGGAAAATTCAGGGCTATGTCGTGTAGATGATGGCCTAACAGGAGGCTTTAAAATTTTAATTCTAGTGTCCTTCGTTTGGGAGAAAAATGCAAAGGTACAAGACAGCTTTTCCTTGCCAATATCTCTCTTTTGCAAAGAGCTACGCATTGGAAAATTCAGGGCTATGTCGTGTAGATGATGGCCTAACAGGAGGCTTTAAAATTTTAATTCTAGTGTCCTTCGTTTGGGAGAAAAATGCAAAGGTACAAGACAGCTTTTCCTTGCCAATATCTCTCTTTTGCAAAGAGCTGCGCATTGGAAAATTCAGGGCTATGTCGTGTAGATGATGGCCTAACAGGAGGCTTTTAAATTTTCTTTCTAGTGACCTTCGTTTGGGAGAAAAATGCAAAGGTACAAGACAGCTTTTCCTTGCCAATATCTCTCTTTTGCAAAGAGCTGCGCATTGGAAAATTCAGGGCTATGTCGTGTAGATGATGGCCTAACAGGAGGCTTTAAAATATTCTTTCTAGTGTCCTTCGTTTGGGAGAAAAATGCAAAGGTACAAGACAGCTTTTCCTTGCCAATATTTCTCTTTTGCAAAGAGCTACGCATTGGAAAATTCAGGGCTATGTCGTGTAGATGATGGCCTAACAGGAGGCTTTAAAATTTTCTTTCTAGTGACCTTCGTTTGGGAGAAAAATGCAAAGGTACAAGACAGCTTTTCCTTGCCAATATCTCTCTTTTGCAAAGAGCTGCGCATTGGAAAATTCAGGGCTATGTCGTGAAGATGATGGCCTAACAGGAGGCTTTAAAATTTTCTTTCTAGTGACCTTCGTTTGGGAGAAAAATGCAAAGGTACAAGACAGCTTTTCCTTGCCAATATCTCTCTTTTGCAAAGAGCTGCGCATTGGAAAATTCAGGGCTATGTCGTGTAGATGATGGCCTAACAGGAGGCTTTTAAATTTTCTTTCTAGTGACCTTCGTTTGGGAGAAAAATGCAAAGGTACAAGACAGCTTTTCCTTGCCAATATCTCTCTTTTGCAAAGAGCTGCGCATTGGAAAATTCAGGGCTATATCGTGTAGATGATGGCCTAACAGGAGGCTTTAAAATTTTCTTTCTAGTGTCCTTCGTTTGGGAGAAAAATGCAATGGTACAAGACAGCTTTTCCTTGCCAATATCTCTCTTTTGCAAAGAGCTACGCATTGGAAAATTCAGGGCTATGTCGTGTAGATGATGGCCTAACAGGAGGCTTTAAAATTTTCTTTCTAGTGTCCTTCGTTTGGGAGAAAAATGCAATGGTACAAGACAGCTTTTCCTTGCCAATATCTCTCTTTTGCAAAGAGCTGCGCATTGGAAAATTCAGGGCTATGTCGTGTAGATGATGGCCTAACAGGAGGCTTTAAAATTTTCTTTCTAGTGACCTTCGTTTGGGAGAAAAATGCAAAGGTACAAGACAGCTTTTCCTTGCCAATATCTCTCTTTTGCAAAGAGCTGCGCATTGGAAAATTCAGGGCTATGTCGTGTAGATGATGGCCTAACAGGAGGCTTTAAAATTTTCTTTCTAGTGTCCTTCGTTTGGGAGAAAAATGCAATGGTACAAGACAGCTTTTCCTTGCCAATATCTCTCTTTTGCAAAGAGCTGCGCATTGGAATATTCAGGGCTATTTCGTGTAGATGATGGCCTAACAGGAGGCTTTAAAATTTTCTTTCTAGTGTCCTTCGTTTGGGAGAAAAATGCAAAGGTACAAGACAGCTTTTCCTTGCCAATATTTCTCTTTTGCAAAGAGCTACGCATTGGAAAATTCAGGGCTATGTCGCGTAGATGATGGCCTAACAGGAGGCTTTAAAATTTTCTTTCTAGTGACCTTCGTTTGGGAGAAAAATGCAAAGGTACAAGACAGCTTTTCCTTGCCAATATCTCTCTTTTGCAAAGAGCTGCGCATTGGAAAATTCAGGGCTATGTCGTGTAGATGATGGCCTAACAGGAGGCTTTAAAATTTTCTTTCTAGTGACCTTCGTTTGGGAGAAAAATGCAAAGGTACAAGACAGCTTTTCCTTGCCAATATCTCTCTTTTGCAAAGAGCTGCGCATTGGAAAATTCAGGGCTATGTCGTGTAGATGATGGCCTAACAGGAGGCTTTAAAATTTTCTTTCTAGTGTCCTTCGTTTGGGAGAAAAATGCAATGGTACAAGACAGCTTTTCCTTGCCAATATCTCTCTTTTGCAAAGAGCTACGCATTGGAAAATTCAGGGCTATGTCGTGTAGATGATGGCCTAACAGGAGGCTTTAAAATTTTCTTTCTAGTGACCTTCGTTTGGGAGAAAAATGCAAAGGTACAAGACAGCTTTTCCTTGCCAATATCTCTCTTTTGCAAAGAGCTGCGCATTGGAAAATTCAGGGCTATGTCGTGTAGATGATGGCCTAACAGGAGGCTTTAAAATTTTCTTTCTAGTGTCCTTCGTTTGGGAGAAAAATGCAATGGTACAAGACAGCTTTTCCTTGCCAATATCTCTCTTTTGCAAAGAGCTGCGCATTGGAAAATTCAGGGCTATTTCGTGTAGATGATGGCCTAACAGGAGGCTTTAAAATTTTATTTCGTGTCCTTCGTTTGGGAGAAAAATGCAAAGGTACAAGACAGCTTTTCCTTGCCAATATCTCTCTTTTGCAAAGAGCTGCGCATTGGAAAATTCAGGGCTATGTCGTGTAGATGATGGCCTAACAGGAGGCTTTAAAATTTTCTTTCTAGTGACCTTCGTTTGGGAGAAAAATGCAAAGGTACAAGACAGCTTTTCCTTGCCAATATCTCTCTTTTGCAAAGAGCTGCGCATTGGAAAATGCAGGGCTATGTCGTGTAGATGATGGCCTAACAGGAGGCTTTAAAATTTTCTTTCTAGTGTTCTTCGTTTGGGAGAAAAATGCAATGGTACAAGACAGCTTTTCCTTGCCAATATCTCTCTTTTGCAAAGAGCTGCGCATTGGAAAATTCAGGGCTATTTCGTGTAGATGATGGCCTAACAGGAGGCTTTAAAATTTTCTTTCTAGTGTCCTTCGTTTGGGAGAAAAATGCAAAGGTACAAGACAGCTTTTCCTTGCCAATATTTCTCTTTTGCAAAGAGCTACGCATTGGAAAATTCAGGGCTATGTCGTGTAGATGATGGCCTAACAGGAGGCTTTAAAATTTTCTTTCTAGTGACCTTCGTTTGGGAGAAAAATGCAAAGGTACAAGACAGCTTTTCCTTGCCAATATCTCTCTTTTGCAAAGAGCTGCGCATTGGAAAATTCAGGGCTATGTCGTGTAGATGATAGCCTAACAGGAGGCTTTAAAATTTTCTTTCTAGTGACCTTCGTTTGGGAGAAAAATGCAAAGGTACAAGACAGCTTTTCCTTGCCAATATCTCTCTTTTGCAAAGAGCTGCGCATTGGAAAATTCAGGGCTATGTCGTGTAGATGATGGCCTAACAGGAGGCTTTAAAATTTTCTTTCTAGTGTCCTTCGTTTGGGAGAAAAATGCAATGGTACAAGACAGCTTTTCCTTGCCAATATCTCTCTTTTGCAAAGAGCTACGCATTGGAAAATTCAGGGCTATGTCGTGTAGATGATGGCCTAACAGGAGGCTTTAAAATTTTCTTTCTAGTGACCTTCGTTTGGGAGAAAAATGCAAAGGTACAAGACAGCTTTTCCTTGCCAATATCTCTCTTTTGCAAAGAGCTGCGCATTGGAAAATTCAGGGCTATGTCGTGTAGATGATGGCCTAACAGGAGGCTTTAAAATTTTCTTTCTAGTGTCCTTCGTTTGGGAGAAAATGCAATGGTACAAGACAGCTTTTCCTTGCCAATATCTCTCTTTTGCAAAGAGCTACGCATTGGAAAATTCAGGGCTATGTCGTGTAGATGATGGCCTAACAGGAGGCTTTAAAATTTTAATTCTAGTGTCCTTCGTTTGGGAGAAAAATGCAAAGGTACAAGACAGCTTTTCCTTGCCAATATCTCTCTTTTGCAAAGAGCTGCGCATTGGAAAATTCAGGGCTATGTCGTGAAGATGATGGCCTAACAGGAGGCTTTAAAATTTTCTTTCTAGTGACCTTCGTTTGGGAGAAAAATGCAAAGGTACAAGACAGCTTTTCCTTGCCAATATCTCTCTTTTGCAAAGAGCTGCGCATTGGAAAATTCAGGGCTATGTCGTGTAGATGATGGCCTAACAGGAGGCTTTAAAATTTTCTTTCTAGTGTCCTTCGTTTGGGAGAAAAATGCAATGGTACAAGACAGCTTTTCCTTGCCAATATCTCTCTTTTGCAAAGAGCTACGCATTGGAAAATTCAGGGCTATGTCGTGTAGATGATGGCCTAACAGGAGGCTTTAAAATTTTAATTCTAGTGTCCTTCGTTTGGGAGAAAAATGCAATGGTACAAGACAGCTTTTCCTTGCCAATATCTCTCTTTTGCAAAGAGCTACGCATTGGAAAATTCAGGGCTATGTCGTGTAGATGATGGCCTAACAGGAGGCTTTAAAATTTTAATTCTAGTGTCCTTCGTTTGGGAGAAAAATGCAATGGTACAAGACAGCTTTTCCTTGCCAATATCTCTCTTTTGCAAAGAGCTACGCATTGGAAAATTCAGGGCTATGTCGTGTAGATGATGGCCTAACAGGAGGCTTTAAAATTTTAATTCTAGTGTCCTTCGTTTGGGAGAAAAATGCAATGGTACAAGACAGCTTTTCCTTGCCAATATCTCTCTTTTGCAAAGAGCTACGCATTGGTAAATTCAGGGCTATGTCGTGTAGATGATGGCCTAACAGGAGGCTTTAAAATTTTAATTCTAGTGTCCTTCGTTTGGGAGAAAAATGCAAAGGTACAAGACAGCTTTTCCTTGCCAATATCTCTCTTTTGCAAAGAGCTGCGCATTGGAAAATTCAGGGCTATATCGTGTAGATGATGGCCTAACAGGAGGCTTTAAAATTTTCTTTCTAGTGTCCTTCGTTTGGGAGAAAAATGCAATGGTACAAGACAGCTTTTCCTTGCCAATATCTCTCTTTTGCAAAGAGCTACGCATTGGAAAATTCAGGGCTATGTCGTGTAGATGATAGCCTAACAGGAGGCTTTAAAATTTTCTTTCTAGTGTCCTTCGTTTGGGAGAAAAATGCAATGGTACAAGACAGCTTTTCCTTGCCAATATCTCTCTTTTGCAAAGAGCTGCGCATTGGAAAATTCAGGGCTATGTCGTGTAGATGATGGCCTAACAGGAGGCTTTAAAATTTTAATTCTAGTGTCCTTCGTTTGGGAGAAAAATGCAATGGTACAAGACAGCTTTTCCTTGCCAATATCTCTCTTTTGCAAAGAGCTACGCATTGGAAAATTCAGGGCTATGTCGTGTAGATGATGGCCTAACAGGAGGCTTTAAAATTTTCTTTCTAGTGACCTTCGTTTGGGAGAAAAATGCAAAGGTACAAGACAGCTTTTCCTTGCCAATATCTCTCTTTTGCAAAGAGCTGCGCATTGGAAAATGCAGGGCTATGTCAGGTAGATGATGGCCTAACAGGAGGCTTTAAAATTTTCTTTCTAGTGTTCTTCGTTTGGGAGAAAAATGCAATGGTACAAGACAGCTTTTCCTTGCCAATATCTCTCTTTTGCAAAGAGCTGCGCATTGGAAAATTCAGGGCTATTTCGTGTAGATGATGGCCTAACAGGAGGCTTTAAAATTTTCTTTCTAGTGTCCTTCGTTTGGGAGAAAAATGCAAAGGTACAAGACAGCTTTTCCTTGCCAATATTTCTCTTTTGCAAAGAGCTATGCATTGGAAAATTCAGGGCTATGTCGTGTAGATGATGGCCTAACAGGAGGCTTTAAAATTTTCTTTCTAGTGACCTTCGTTTGGGAGAAAAATGCAAAGGTACAAGACAGCTTTTCCTTGCCAATATCTCTCTTTTGCAAAGAGCTGCGCATTGGAAAATTCAGGGCTATGTCGTGTAGATGATGGCCTAACAGGAGGCTTTAAAATTTTCTTTCTAGTGTCCTTCGTTTGGGAGAAAAATGCAATGGTACAAGACAGCTTTTCCTTGCCAATATCTCTCTTTTGCAAAGAGCTACGCATTGGAAAATTCAGGGCTATGTCGTGTAGATGATGGCCTAACAGGAGGCTTTAAAATTTTAATTCTAGTGTCCTTCGTTTGGGAGAAAAATGCAAAGGTACAAGACAGCTTTTCCTTGCCAATATCTCTCTTTTGCAAAGAGCTGCGCATTGGAAAATTCAGGGCTATATCGTGTAGATGATGGCCTAACAGGAGGCTTTAAAATTTTATTTCTAGTGTCCTTCGTTTGGGAGAAAAATGCAATGGTACAAGACAGCTTTACCTTGCCAATATCTCTCTTTTGCAAAGAGCTGCGCATTGGAAAATTCAGGGCTATGTCGTGTAGGTGATGGCCTAACAGGAGGCTTTAAAATTTTCTTTCTAGTGACCTTCGTTTGGGAGAAAAATGCAAAGGTACAAGACAGCTTTTCCTTGCCAATATCTCTCTTTTGCAAAGAGCTGCGCATTGGAAAATTCAGGGCTATGTCGTGTAGATGATGGCCTAACAGGAGGCTTTAAAATTTTCTTTCTAGTGACCTTCGTTTGGGAGAAAAATGCAAAGGTACAAGACAGCTTTTCCTTGCCAATATCTCTCTTTTGCAAAGAGCTGCGCATTGGAAAATTCAGGGCTATGTCGTGTAGATGATGGCCTAACAGGAGGCTTTAAAATTTTCTTTCTAGTGTCCTTCGTTTGGGAGAAAAATGCAATGGTACAAGACAGCTTTTCCTTGCCAATATCTCTCTTTTGCAAAGAGCTACGCATTGGAAAATTCAGGGCTATGTCGTGTAGATGATGGCCTAACAGGAGGCTTTATAATTTTCTTTCTAGTGTCCTTCGTTTGGGAGAAAAATGCAATGGTACAAGACAGCTTTTCCTTGCCAATATCTCTCTCTTGCAAAGAGCTGCGCATTGGAAAATTCAGGGCTATGTCGTGTAGATGATGGCCTAACAGGAGGCTTTAAAATTTTCTTTCTAGTGTCCTTCGTTTGGGAGAAAAATGCAATGGTACAAGACAGCTTTTCCTTGCCAATATCTCTCTTTTGCAAAGAGCTACGCATTGGAAAATTCAGGGCTATGTCGTGTAGATGATGGCCTAACAGGAGGCTTTAAAATATTCTTTCTAGTGTCCTTCGTTTGGGAGAAAAATGCAAAGGTACAAGACAGCTTTTCCTTGCCAATATTTCTCTTTTGCAAAGAGCTACGCATTGGAAAATTCAGGGCTATGTCGTGTAGATGATGGCCTAACAGGAGGCTTTAAAATTTTCTTTCTAGTGACCTTCGTTTGGGAGAAAAATGCAAAGGTACAAGACAGCTTTTCCTTGCCAATATCTCTCTTTTGCAAAGAGCTGCGCATTGGAAAATTCAGGGCTATGTCGTGAAGATGATGGCCTAACAGGAGGCTTTAAAATTTTCTTTCTAGTGACCTTCGTTTGGGAGAAAAATGCAAAGGTACAAGACAGCTTTTCCTTGCCAATATCTCTCTTTTGCAAAGAGCTGCGCATTGGAAAATTCAGGGCTATGTCGTGTAGATGATGGCCTAACAGGAGGCTTTAAAATTTTCTTTCTAGTGTCCTTCGTTTGGGAGAAAAATGCAATGGTACAAGACAGCTTTTCCTTGCCAATATCTCTCTTTTGCAAAGAGCTACGCATTGGAAAATTCAGGGCTATGTCGTGTAGATGATGGCCTAACAGGAGGCTTTAAAATTTTAATTCTAGTGTCCTTCGTTTGGGAGAAAAATGCAATGGTACAAGACAGCTTTTCCTTGCCAATATCTCTCTTTTGCAAAGAGCTACGCATTGGAAAATTCAGGGCTATGTCGTGTAGATGATGGCCTAACAGGAGGCTTTAAAATTTTAATTCTAGTGTCCTTCGTTTGGGAGAAAAATGCAAAGGTACAAGACAGCTTTTCCTTGCCAATATCTCTCTTTTGCAAAGAGCTACGCATTGGAAAATTCAGGGCTATGTCGTGTAGATGATGGCCTAACAGGAGGCTTTAAAATTTTAATTCTAGTGTCCTTCGTTTGGGAGAAAAATGCAAAGGTACAAGACAGCTTTTCCTTGCCAATATCTCTCTTTTGCAAAGAGCTGCGCATTGGAAAATTCAGGGCTATGTCGTGTAGATGATGGCCTAACAGGAGGCTTTTAAATTTTCTTTCTAGTGACCTTCGTTTGGGAGAAAAATGCAAAGGTACAAGACAGCTTTTCCTTGCCAATATCTCTCTTTTGCAAAGAGCTGCGCATTGGAAAATTCAGGGCTATGTCGTGTAGATGATGGCCTAACAGGAGGCTTTAAAATATTCTTTCTAGTGTCCTTCGTTTGGGAGAAAAATGCAAAGGTACAAGACAGCTTTTCCTTGCCAATATTTCTCTTTTGCAAAGAGCTACGCATTGGAAAATTCAGGGCTATGTCGTGTAGATGATGGCCTAACAGGAGGCTTTAAAATTTTCTTTCTAGTGACCTTCGTTTGGGAGAAAAATGCAAAGGTACAAGACAGCTTTTCCTTGCCAATATCTCTCTTTTGCAAAGAGCTGCGCATTGGAAAATTCAGGGCTATGTCGTGAAGATGATGGCCTAACAGGAGGCTTTAAAATTTTCTTTCTAGTGACCTTCGTTTGGGAGAAAAATGCAAAGGTACAAGACAGCTTTTCCTTGCCAATATCTCTCTTTTGCAAAGAGCTGCGCATTGGAAAATTCAGGGCTATGTCGTGTAGATGATGGCCTAACAGGAGGCTTTTAAATTTTCTTTCTAGTGACCTTCGTTTGGGAGAAAAATGCAAAGGTACAAGACAGCTTTTCCTTGCCAATATCTCTCTTTTGCAAAGAGCTGCGCATTGGAAAATTCAGGGCTATGTCGTGTAGATGATGGCCTAACAGGAGGCTTTAAAATATTCTTTCTAGTGTCCTTCGTTTGGGAGAAAAATGCAAAGGTACAAGACAGCTTTTCCTTGCCAATATTTCTCTTTTGCAAAGAGCTACGCATTGGAAAATTCAGGGCTATGTCGTGTAGATGATGGCCTAACAGGAGGCTTTAAAATTTTCTTTCTAGTGACCTTCGTTTGGGAGAAAAATGCAAAGGTACAAGACAGCTTTTCCTTGCCAATATCTCTCTTTTGCAAAGAGCTGCGCATTGGAAAATTCAGGGCTATGTCGTGAAGATGATGGCCTAACAGGAGGCTTTAAAATTTTCTTTCTAGTGACCTTCGTTTGGGAGAAAAATGCAAAGGTACAAGACAGCTTTTCCTTGCCAATATCTCTCTTTTGCAAAGAGCTGCGCATTGGAAAATTCAGGGCTATGTCGTGTAGATGATGGCCTAACAGGAGGCTTTAAAATTTTCTTTCTAGTGTCCCTTCGTTTGGGAGAAAAATGCAATGGTACAAGACAGCTTTTCCTTGCCAATATCTCTCTTTTGCAAAGAGCTACGCATTGGAAAATTCAGGGCTATGTCGTGTAGATGATGGCCTAACAGGAGGCTTTAAAATTTTAATTCTAGTGTCCTTCGTTTGGAGAAAAATGCAATGGTACAAGACAGCTTTTCCTTGCCAATATCTCTCTTTTGCAAAGAGCTACGCATTGGAAAATTCAGGGCTATGTCGTGTAGATGATGGCCTAACAGGAGGCTTTAAAATTTTAATTCTAGTGTCCTTCGTTTGGGAGAAAAATGCAAAGGTACAAGACAGCTTTTCCTTGCCAATATCTCTCTTTTGCAAAGAGCTACGCATTGGAAAATTCAGGGCTATGTCGTGTAGATGATGGCCTAACAGGAGGCTTTAAAATTTTAATTCTAGTGTCCTTCGTTTGGGAGAAAAATGCAAAGGTACAAGACAGCTTTCCTTGCCAATATCTCTCTTTTGCAAAGAGCTGCGCATTGGAAAATTCAGGGCTATGTCGTGTAGATGATGGCCTAACAGGAGGCTTTTAAATTTTCTTTCTAGTGACCTTCGTTTGGGAGAAAAATGCAAAGGTACAAGACAGCTTTTCCTTGCCAATATCTCTCTTTTGCAAAGAGCCTGCGCATTGGAAAATTCAGGGCTATGTCGTGTAGATGATGGCCTAACAGGAGGCTTAAAATTTTCTTTCTAGTGTCCTTCGTTTGGGAGAAAAATGCAATGGTACAAGACAGCTTTTCCTTGCCAATATCTCTCTTTTGCAAAGAGCTACGCATTGGAAAATTCAGGGCTATGTCGTGTAGATGATGGCCTAACAGGAGGCTTTAAAATTTTAATTCTAGTGTCCTTCGTTTGGGAGAAAAATGCAATGGTACAAGACAGCTTTTCCTTGCCAATATCTCTCTTTTGCAAAGAGCTACGCATTGGAAAATTCAGGGCTATGTCGTGTAGATGATGGCCTAACAGGAGGCTTTAAAATTTTAATTCTAGTGTCCTTCGTTTGGGAGAAAAATGCAAAGGTACAAGACAGCTTTTCCTTGCCAATATCTCTCTTTTGCAAAGAGCTGCGCATTGGAAAATTCAGGGCTATATCGTGTAGATGATGGCCTAACAGGAGGCTTTAAAATTTTCTTTCTAGTGTCCTTCGTTTGGGAGAAAAATGCAATGGTACAAGACAGCTCTTCCTTGCCAATATCTCTCTTTTGCAAAGAGCTACGCATTGGAAAATTCAGGGCTATGTCGTGTAGATGATAGCCTAACAGGAGGCTTTAAAATTTTCTTTCTAGTGTCCTTCGTTTGGGAGAAAAATGCAAAGGTACAAGACAGCTTTTCCTTGCCAATATCTCTCTTTTGCAAAGAGCTGCGCATTGGAAAATGCAGGGCTATGTCAGGTAGATGATGGCCTAACAGGAGGCTTTAAAATTTTCTTTCTAGTGTTCTTCGTTTGGGAGAAAAATGCAATGGTACAAGACAGCTTTTCCTTGCCAATATCTCTCTTTTGCAAAGAGCTGCGCATTGGAAAATTCAGGGCTATTTCGTGTAGATGATGGCCTAACAGGAGGCTTTAAAATTTTCTTTCTAGTGTCCTTCGTTTGGGAGAAAAATGCAAAGGTACAAGACAGATTTTCCTTGCCAATATTTCTCTTTTGCAAAGAGCTATGCATTGGAAAATTCAGGGCTATGTCGTGTAGATGATGGCCTAACAGGAGGCTTTAAAATTTTCTTTCTAGTGACCTTCGTTTGGGAGAAAAATGCAAAGGTACAAGACAGCTTTTCCTTGCCAATATCTCTCTTTTGCAAAGAGCTGCGCATTGGAAAATTCAGGGCTATGTCGTGTAGATGATGGCCTAACAGGAGGCTTTAAAATTTTCTTTCTAGTGTCCTTCGTTTGGGAGAAAAATGCAATGGTACAAGACAGCTTTTCCTTGCCAATATCTCTCTTTTGCAAAGAGCTACGCATTGGAAAATTCAGGGCTATGTCGTGTAGATGATGGCCTAACAGGAGGCTTTAAAATTTTAATTCTAGTGTCCTTCGTTTGGGAGAAAAATGCAAAGGTACAAGACAGCTTTTCCTTGCCAATATCTCTCTTTTGCAAAGAGCTGCGCATTGGAAAATTCAGGGCTATATCGTGTAGATGATGGCCTAACAGGAGGCTTTAAAATTTTATTTCTAGTGTCCTTCGTTTGGGAGAAAAATGCAATGGTACAAGACAGCTTTACCTTGCCAATATCTCTCTTTTGCAAAGAGCTGCGCATTGGAAAATTCAGGGCTATGTCGTGTAGGTGATGGCCTAACAGGAGGCTTTAAAATTTTCTTTCTAGTGACCTTCGTTTGGGAGAAAAATGCAAAGGTACAAGACAGCTTTTCCTTGCCAATATCTCTCTTTTGCAAAGAGCTGCGCATTGGAAAATTCAGGGCTATGTCGTGTAGATGATGGCCTAACAGGAGGCTTTAAAATTTTCTTTCTAGTGACCTTCGTTTGGGAGAAAAATGCAAAGGTACAAGACAGCTTTTCCTTGCCAATATCTCTCTTTTGCAAAGAGCTGCGCATTGGAAAATTCAGGGCTATGTCGTGTAGATGATGGCCTAACAGGAGGCTTTAAAATTTTCTTTCTAGTGTCCTTCGTTTGGGAGAAAAATGCAATGGTACAAGACAGCTTTTCCTTGCCAATATCTCTCTTTTGCAAAGAGCTACGCATTGGAAAATTCAGGGCTATGTCGTGTAGATGATGGCCTAACAGGAGGCTTTATAATTTTCTTTCTAGTGTCCTTCGTTTGGGAGAAAAATGCAATGGTACAAGACAGCTTTTCCTTGCCAATATCTCTCTCTTGCAAAGAGCTGCGCATTGGAAAATTCAGGGCTATGTCGTGTAGATGATGGCCTAACAGGAGGCTTTAAAATTTTCTTTCTAGTGTCCTTCGTTTGGGAGAAAAATGCAATGGTACAAGACAGCTTTTCCTTGCCAATATCTCTCTTTTGCAAAGAGCTACGCATTGGAAAATTCAGGGCTATGTCGTGTAGATGATGGCCTAACAGGAGGCTTTAAAATATTCTTTCTAGTGTCCTTCGTTTGGGAGAAAAATGCAAAGGTACAAGACAGCTTTTCCTTGCCAATATTTCTCTTTTGCAAAGAGCTACGCATTGGAAAATTCAGGGCTATGTCGTGTAGATGATGGCCTAACAGGAGGCTTTAAAATTTTCTTTCTAGTGACCTTCGTTTGGGAGAAAAATGCAAAGGTACAAGACAGCTTTTCCTTGCCAATATCTCTCTTTTGCAAAGAGCTGCGCATTGGAAAATTCAGGGCTATGTCGTGAAGATGATGGCCTAACAGGAGGCTTTAAAATTTTCTTTCTAGTGACCTTCGTTTGGGAGAAAAATGCAAAGGTACAAGACAGCTTTTCCTTGCCAATATCTCTCTTTTGCAAAGAGCTGCGCATTGGAAAATTCAGGGCTATGTCGTGTAGATGATGGCCTAACAGGAGGCTTTAAAATTTTCTTTCTAGTGTCCTTCGTTTGGGAGAAAAATGCAATGGTACAAGACAGCTTTTCCTTGCCAATATCTCTCTTTTGCAAAGAGCTACGCATTGGAAAATTCAGGGCTATGTCGTGTAGATGATGGCCTAACAGGAGGCTTTAAAATTTTAATTCTAGTGTCCTTCGTTTGGGAGAAAAATGCAATGGTACAAGACAGCTTTTCCTTGCCAATATCTCTCTTTTGCAAAGAGCTACGCATTGGAAAATTCAGGGCTATGTCGTGTAGATGATGGCCTAACAGGAGGCTTTAAAATTTTAATTCTAGTGTCCTTCGTTTGGGAGAAAAATGCAAAGGTACAAGACAGCTTTTCCTTGCCAATATCTCTCTTTTGCAAAGAGCTACGCATTGGAAAATTCAGGGCTATGTCGTGTAGATGATGGCCTAACAGGAGGCTTTAAAATTTTAATTCTAGTGTCCTTCGTTTGGGAGAAAAATGCAAAGGTACAAGACAGCTTTTCCTTGCCAATATCTCTCTTTTGCAAAGAGCTGCGCATTGGAAAATTCAGGGCTATGTCGTGTAGATGATGGCCTAACAGGAGGCTTTTAAATTTTCTTTCTAGTGACCTTCGTTTGGGAGAAAAATGCAAAGGTACAAGACAGCTTTTCCTTGCCAATATCTCTCTTTTGCAAAGAGCTGCGCATTGGAAAATTCAGGGCTATGTCGTGTAGATGATGGCCTAACAGGAGGCTTTAAAATTTTCTTTCTAGTGTCCTTCGTTTGGGAGAAAAATGCAATGGTACAAGACAGCTTTTCCTTGCCAATATCTCTCTTTTGCAAAGAGCTACGCATTGGAAAATTCAGGGCTATGTCGTGTAGATGATGGCCTAACAGGAGGCTTTAAAATTTTAATTCTAGTGTCCTTCGTTTGGGAGAAAAATGCAATGGTACAAGACAGCTTTTCCTTGCCAATATCTCTCTTTTGCAAAGAGCTACGCATTGGAAAATTCAGGGCTATGTCGTGTAGATGATGGCCTAACAGGAGGCTTTAAAATTTTAATTCTAGTGTCCTTCGTTTGGGAGAAAAATGCAAAGGTACAAGACAGCTTTTCCTTGCCAATATCTCTCTTTTGCAAAGAGCTGCGCATTGGAAAATTCAGGGCTATATCGTGTAGATGATGGCCTAACAGGAGGCTTTAAAATTTTCTTTCTAGTGTCCTTCGTTTGGGAGAAAAATGCAATGGTACAAGACAGCTCTTCCTTGCCAATATCTCTCTTTTGCAAAGAGCTACGCATTGGAAAATTCAGGGCTATGTCGTGTAGATGATAGCCTAACAGGAGGCTTTAAAATTTTCTTTCTAGTGTCCTTCGTTTGGGAGAAAAATGCAATGGTACAAGACAGCTTTTCCTTGCCAATATCTCTCTTTTGCAAAGAGCTGCGCATTGGAAAATTCAGGGCTATGTCGTGTAGATGATGGCCTAACAGGAGGCTTTAAAATTTTCTTTCTAGTGTCCTTCGTTTGGGAGAAAAATGCAATGGTACAAGACAGCTTTTCCTTGCCAATATCTCTCTTTTGCAAAGAGCTACGCATTGGAAAATTCAGGGCTATGTCGTGTAGATGATGGCCTAACAGGAGGCTTTAAAATTTTCTTTCTAGTGACCTTCGTTTGGGAGAAAAATGCAAAGGTACAAGACAGCTTTTCCTTGCCAATATCTCTCTTTTGCAAAGAGCTGCGCATTGGAAAATGCAGGGCTATGTCGTGTAGATGATGGCCTAACAGGAGGCTTTAAAATTTTCTTTCTAGTGTTCTTCGTTTGGAAGAAAAATGCAATGGTACAAGACAGCTTTTCCTTGCCAATATCTCTCTTTTGCAAAGAGCTGCGCATTGGAAAATTCAGGGCTATGTCGTGTAGATGATGGCCTAACAGGAGGCTTTAAAATTTTCTTTCTAGTGTCCTTCGTTTGGGAGAAAAATGCAATGGTACAAGACAGCTTTTCCTTGCCAATATCTCTCTTTTGCAAAGAGCTGCGCATTGGAAAATTCAGGGCTATGTCGTGTAGATGATGGCCTAACAGGAGGCTTTAAAATTTTCTTTCTAGTGTCCTTCGTTTGGGAGAAAAATGCAATGGTACAAGACAGCTTTTCCTTGCCAATATCTCTCTTTTGCAAAGAGCTACGCATTGGAAAATTCAGGGCTATGTCGTGTAGATGATGGCCTAACAGGAGGCTTTAAAATTTTAATTCTAGTGTCCTTCGTTTGGGAGAAAAATGCAAAGGTACAAGACAGCTTTTCCTTGCCAATATCTCTCTTTTGCAAAGAGCTGCGCATTGGAAAATTCAGGGCTATATCGTGTAGATGATGGCCTAACAGGAGGCTTTAAAATTTTCTTTCTAGTGTCCTTCGTTTGGGAGAAAAATGCAATGGTACAAGACAGCTTTTCCTTGCCAATATCTCTCTTTTGCAAAGAGCTGCGCATTGGAAAATTCAGGGCTATGTCGTGTAGATGATGGCCTAACAGGAGGCTTTAAAATTTTCTTTCTAGTGTCCTTCGTTTGGGAGAAAAATGCAATGGTACAAGACAGCTTTTCCTTGCCAATATCTCTCTTTTGCAAAGAGCTACGCATTGGAAAATTCAGGGCTATGTCGTGTAGATGATGGCCTAACAGGAGGCTTTAAAATTTTCTTTCTAGTGTCCTTCGTTTGGGAGAAAAATGCAAAGGTACAAGACAGCTTTTCCTTGCCAATATCTCTCTTTTGCAAAGAGCTGCGCATTGGAAAATTCAGGGCTATATCGTGTAGATGATGGCCTAACAGGAGGCTTTAAAATTTTCTTTCTAGTGTCCTTCGTTTGGGAGAAAAATGCAATGGTACAAGACAGCTTTTCCTTGCCAATATCTCTCTTTTGCAAAGAGCTACGCATTGGAAAATTCAGGGCTATGTCGTGTAGATGATGGCCTAACAGGAGGCTTTAAAATTTTAATTCTAGTGTCCTTCGTTTGGGAGAAAAATGCAAAGGTACAAGACAGCTTTTCCTTGCCAATATCTCTCTTTTGCAAAGAGCTGCGCATTGGAAAATTCAGGGCTATATCGTGTAGATGATGGCCTAACAGGAGGCTTTAAAATTTTCTTTCTAGTGTCCTTCGTTTGGGAGAAAAATGCAATGGTACAAGACAGCTTTTCCTTGCCAATATCTCTCTTTTGCAAAGAGCTACGCATTGGAAAATTCAGGGCTATGTCGTGTAGATGATGGCCTAACAGGAGGCTTTAAAATTTTCTTTCTAGTGTCCTTCGTTTGGGAGAAAAATGCAATGGTACAAGACAGCTTTTCCTTGCCAATATCTCTCTCTTGCAAAGAGCTGCGCATTGGAAAATTCAGGGCTATGTCGTGTAGATGATGGCCTAACAGGAGGCTTTAAAATTTTCTTTCTAGTGTCCTTCGTTTGGGAGAAAAATGCGAAAGGTACAAGACAGCTTTTCCTTGCCAATATCTCTCTTTTGCAAAGAGCTGCGCATTGGTAAATGCAGGGCTATGTCGTGTAGATGATGGCCTAACAGGAGGCTTTAAAATTTTCTTTCTAGTGTCCTTCGTTTGGGAGAAAAATGCAATGGTACAAGACAGCTTTTCCATGCCAATATCTCTCTTTTGCAAAGAGCTACGCATTGGAAAATTCAGGGCTATGTCGTGTAGATGATGGCCTAACAGGAGGCTTTAAAATTTTCTTTCTAGTGACCTTCGTTTGGGAGAAAAATGCAAAGGTACAAGACAGCTTTTCCTTGCCAATATCTCTCTTTTGCAAAGAGCTGCGCATTGGAAAATTCAGGGCTATGTCGTGTAGATGATGGCCTAACAGGAGGCTTTAAAATTTTCTTTTTAGTGACCTTCGTTTGGGAGAAAAATGCAAAGGTACAAGACAGCTTTTCCTTGCCAATATCTCTCTTTTGCAAAGAGCTGCGCATTGGAAAATTCAGGGCTATGTCGTGTAGATGATGGCCTAACAGGAGGCTTTAAAATTTTCTTTCTAGTGACCTTCGTTTGGGAGAAAAATGCAAAGGTACAAGACAGCTTTTCCTTGCCAATATCTCTCTTTTGCAAAGAGCTGCGCATTGGAAAATTCAGGGCTATTTCGTGTAGATGATGGCCTTAACAGGAGGCTTTAAAATTTTCTTTCTAGTGACCTTCGTTTGGGAGAAAAATGCAAAGGTACAAGACAGCTTTTCCTTGCCAATATCTCTCTTTTGCAAAGAGCTGCGCATTGGAAAATTCAGGGCTATGTCGTGTAGATGATGGCCTAACAGGAGGCTTTAAAATTTTCTTTCTAGTGTCCTTCGTTTGGGAGAAAAATGCAATGGTACAAGACAGCTTTTCCTTGCCAATATCTCTCTTTTGCAAAGAGCTGCGCATTGGAAAATTCAGGGCTATTTCGTGTAGATGATAGCCTAACAGGAGGCTTTAAAATTTTCTTTCTAGTGTCCTTCGTTTGGGAGAAAAATGCAAAGGTACAAGACAGCTTTTCCTTGCCAATATCTCTCTTTTGCAAAGAGCTACGCATTGGAAAATTCAGGGCTATGTCGTGTAGATGATGGCCTAACAGGAGGCTTTAAAATTTTCTTTCTAGTGACCTTCGTGTGGGAGAAAAATGCAAAGGTACAAGACAGCTTTTCCTTGCCAATATCTCTCTTTTGCAAAGAGCTGCGCATTGGAAAATTCAGGGCTATGTCGTGTAGATGATGGCCTAACAGGAGGCTTTAAAATTTTCTTTCTAGTGACCTTCGTTTGGGAGAAAAATGCAAAGGTACAAGACAGCTTTTCCTTGCCAATATCTCTCTTTTGCAAAGAGCTACGCATTGGAAAATTCAGGGCTATGTCGTGTAGATGATGGCCTAACAGGAGGCTTTATAATTTTCTTTCTAGTGACCTTCGTTTGGGAGAAAAATGCAAAGGTACAAGACAGCTTTTCCTTGCCAATATCTCTCTTTTGCAAAGAGCTGCGCATTGGAAAATTCAGGGCTATGTCGTGTAGATGATGGCCTAACAGGAGGCTTTAAAATTTTAATTCTAGTGTCCTTCGTTTGGGAGAAAAATGCAATGGTACAAGACAGCTTTTCCTTGCCAATATCTCTCTTTTGCAAAGAGCTACGCATTGGAAAATTCAGGGCTATGTCGTGTAGATGATGGCCTAACAGGAGGCTTTAAAATTTTAATTCTAGTGTCCTTCGTTTGGGAGAAAAATGCAATGGTACAAGACAGCTTTTCCTTGCCAATATCTCTCTTTTGCAAAGAGCTACGCATTGGAAAATTCAGGGCTATGTCGTGTAGATGATGGCCTAACAGGAGGCTTTAAAATTTTAATTCTAGTGTCCTTCGTTTGGGAGAAAAATGCAATGGTACAAGACAGCTTTTCCTTGCCAATATCTCTCTTTTGCAAAGAGCTACGCATTGGAAAATTCAGGGCTATGTCGTGTAGATGATGGCCTAACAGGAGGCTTTAAAATTTTAATTCTAGTGTCCTTCGTTTGGGAGAAAAATGCAAAGGTACAAGATAGCTTTTCCTTGCCAATATCTCTCTTTTGCAAAGAGCTACGCATTGGAAAATTCAGGGCTATGTCGTGTAGATGATGGCCTAACAGGAGGCTTTAAAATTTTCTTTCTAGTGTCCTTCGTTTGGGAGAAAAATGCAAAGGTACAAGACAGCTTTTCCTTGCCAATATCTCTCTTTTGCAAAGAGCTGCGCATTGGAAAATTCAGGGCTATGTCGTGTAGATGATGGCCTAACAGGAGGCTTTAAAATTTTAATTCTAGTGTCCTTCGTTTGGGAGAAAAATGCAATGGTACAAGACAGCTTTTCCTTGCCAATATCTCTCTTTTGCAAAGAGCTACGCATTGGAAAATTCAGGGCTATGTCGTGTAGATGATGGCCTAACAGGAGGCTTTAAAATTTTAATTCTAGTGTCCTTCGTTTGGGAGAAAAATGCAATGGTACAAGACAGCTTTTCCTTGCCAATATCTCTCTTTTGCAAAGAGCTACGCATTGGAAAATTCAGGGCTATGTCGTGTAGATGATGGCCTAACAGGAGGCTTTAAAATTTTAATTCTAGTGTCCTTCGTTTGGGAGAAAAATGCAAAGGTACAAGATAGCTTTTCCTTGCCAATATCTCTCTTTTGCAAAGAGCTACGCATTGGAAAATTCAGGGCTATGTCGTGTAGATGATGGCCTAACAGGAGGCTTTAAAATTTTCTTTCTAGTGTCCTTCGTTTGGGAGAAAAATGCAAAGGTACAAGACAGCTTTTCCTTGCCAATATCTCTCTTTTGCAAAGAGCTGCGCATTGGAAAATTCAGGGCTATGTCGTGTAGATGATGGCCTAACAGGAGGCTTTTAAATTTTCTTTCTAGTGACCTTCGTTTGGGAGAAAAATGCAAAGGTACAAGACAGCTTTTCCTTGCCAATATCTCTCTTTTGCAAAGAGCTACGCATTGGAAAATTCAGGGCTATGTCGTGTAGATGATGGCCTAACAGGAGGCTTTAAAATTTTAATTCTAGTGTCCTTCGTTTGGGAGAAAAATGCAATGGTACAAGACAGCTTTTCCTTGCCAATATCTCTCTTTTGCAAAGAGCTACGCATTGGAAAATTCAGGGCTATGTCGTGTAGATGATGGCCTAACAGGAGGCTTTAAAATTTTAATTCTAGTGTCCTTCGTTTGGGAGAAAAATGCAAAGGTACAAGACAGCTTTTCCTTGCCAATATCTCTCTTTTGCAAAGAGCTGCGCATTGGAAAATTCAGGGCTATATCGTGTAGATGATGGCCTAACAGGAGGCTTTAAAATTTTCTTTCTAGTGTCCTTCGTTTGGGAGAAAAATGCAATGGTACAAGACAGCTTTTCCTTGCCAATATCTCTCTTTTGCAAAGAGCTACGCATTGGAAAATTCAGGGCTATGTCGTGTAGATGATGGCCTAACAGGAGGCTTTATAATTTTCTTTCTAGTGACCTTCGTTTGGGAGAAAAATGCAAAGGTACAAGACAGCTTTTCCTTGCCAATATCTCTCTTTTGCAAAGAGCTGCGCATTGGAAAATTCAGGGCTATGTCGTGTAGATGATGGCCTAACAGGAGGCTTTAAAATTTTCTTTCTAGTGACCTTAGTTTAGGAGAAAAATGCAAAGGTACAAGACAGCTTTTCCTTGCCAATATCTCTCTTTTGCAAAGAGCTGCGCATTGGAAAATTCAGGGCTATGTCGTGTAGATGATGGCCTAACAGGAGGCTTTAAAATTTTAATTCTAGTGTCCTTCGTTTGGGAGAAAAATGCAATGGTACAAGACAGCTTTTCCTTGCCAATATCTCTCTTTTGCAAAGAGCTACGCATTGGAAAATTCAGGGCTATGTCGTGTAGATGATGGCCTAACAGGAGGCTTTAAAATTTTAATTCTAGTGTCCTTCGTTTGGGAGAAAAATGCAAAGGTACAAGATAGCTTTTCCTTGCCAATATCTCTCTTTTGCAAAGAGCTACGCATTGGAAAATTCAGGGCTATGTCGTGTAGATGATGGCCTAACAGGAGGCTTTAAAATTTTCTTTCTAGTGTCCTTCGTTTGGGAGAAAAATGCAAAGGTACAAGACAGCTTTTCCTTGCCAATATCTCTCTTTTGCAAAGAGCTGCGCATTGGAAAATTCAGGGCTATGTCGTGTAGATGATGGCCTAACAGGAGGCTTTTAAATTTTCTTTCTAGTGACCTTCGTTTGGGAGAAAAATGCAAAGGTACAAGACAGCTTTTCCTTGCCAATATCTCTCTTTTGCAAAGAGCTGCGCATTGGAAAATTCAGGGCTATGTCGTGTAGATGATGGCCTAACAGGAGGCTTTAAAATTTTCTTTCTAGTGTCCTTCGTTTGGGAGAAAAATGCAATGGTACAAGACAGCTTTTCCTTGCCAATATCTCTCTTTTGCAAAGAGCTACGCATTGGAAAATTCAGGGCTATGTCGTGTAGATGATGGCCTAACAGGAGGCTTTAAAATTTTAATTCTAGTGTCCTTCGTTTGGGAGAAAAATGCAATGGTACAAGACAGCTTTTCCTTGCCAATATCTCTCTTTTGCAAAGAGCTACGCATTGGAAAATTCAGGGCTATGTCGTGTAGATGATGGCCTAACAGGAGGCTTTAAAATTTTAATTCTAGTGTCCTTCGTTTGGGAGAAAAATGCAAAGGTACAAGACAGCTTTTCCTTGCCAATATCTCTCTTTTGCAAAGAGCTGCGCATTGGAAAATTCAGGGCTATATCGTGTAGATGATGGCCTAACAGGAGGCTTTAAAATTTTCTTTCTAGTGTCCTTCGTTTGGGAGAAAAATGCAATGGTACAAGACAGCTTTTCCTTGCCAATATCTCTCTTTTGCAAAGAGCTACGCATTGGAAAATTCAGGGCTATGTCGTGTAGATGATAGCCTAACAGGAGGCTTTAAAATTTTCTTTCTAGTGTCCTTCGTTTGGGAGAAAAATGCAATGGTACAAGACAGCTTTTCCTTGCCAATATCTCTCTTTTGCAAAGAGCTGCGCATTGGAAAATTCAGGGCTATGTCGTGTAGATGATGGCCTAACAGGAGGCTTTAAAATTTTAATTCTAGTGTCCTTCGTTTGGGAGAAAAATGCAAAGGTACAAGACAGCTTTTCCTTGCCAATATCTCTCTTTTGCAAAGAGCTGCGCATTGGAAAATTCAGGGCTATATCGTGTAGATGATGGCCTAACAGGAGGCTTTAAAATTTTCTTTCTAGTGTCCTTCGTTTGGGAGAAAAATGCAATGGTACAAGACAGCTTTTCCTTGCCAATATCTCTCTTTTGCAAAGAGCTACGCATTGGAAAATTCAGGGCTATGTCGTGTAGATGATAGCCTAACAGGAGGCTTTAAAATTTTCTTTCTAGTGTCCTTCGTTTGGGAGAAAAATGCAATGGTACAAGACAGCTTTTCCTTGCCAATATCTCTCTTTTGCAAAGAGCTGCGCATTGGAAAATTCAGGGCTATGTCGTGTAGATGATGGCCTAACAGGAGGCTTTAAAATTTTCTTTCTAGTGTCCTTCGTTTTGGAGAAAAATGCAATGGTACAATACAGCTTTTCCTTGCCAATATCTCTCTTTTGCAAAGAGCTACGCATTGGAAAATTCAGGGCTATGTCGTGTAGATGATGGCCTAACAGGAGGCTTTAAAATTTTCTTTCTAGTGACCTTCGTTTGGGAGAAAAATGCAAAGGTACAAGACAGCTTTTCCTTGCCAATATCTCTCTTTTGCAAAGAGCTGCGCATTGGAAAATGCAGGGCTATGTCGTGTAGATGATGGCCTAACAGGAGGCTTTAAAATTTTCTTTCTAGTGTTCTTCGTTTGGAAGAAAAATGCAATGGTACAAGACAGCTTTTCCTTGCCAATATCTCTCTTTTGCAAAGAGCTGCGCATTGGAAAATTCAGGGCTATGTCGTGTAGATGATGGCCTAACAGGAGGCTTTAAAATTTTCTTTCTAGTGTCCTTCGTTTGGGAGAAAAATGCAATGGTACAAGACAGCTTTTCCTTGCCAATATCTCTCTTTTGCAAAGAGCTACGCATTGGAAAATTCAGGGCTATGTCGTGTAGATGATGGCCTAACAGGAGGCTTTAAAATTTTAATTCTAGTGTCCTTCGTTTGGGAGAAAAATGCAAAGGTACAAGACAGCTTTTCCTTGCCAATATCTCTCTTTTGCAAAGAGCTGCGCATTGGAAAATTCAGGGCTATATCGTGTAGATGATGGCCTAACAGGAGGCTTTAAAATTTTCTTTCTAGTGTCCTTCGTTTGGGAGAAAAATGCAATGGTACAAGACAGCTTTTCCTTGCCAATATCTCTCTTTTGCAAAGAGCTACGCATTGGAAAATTCAGGGCTATGTCGTGTAGATGATGGCCTAACAGGAGGCTTTAAAATTTTCTTTCTAGTGTCCTTCGTTTGGGAGAAAAATGCAATGGTACAAGACAGCTTTTCCTTGCCAATATCTCTCTCTTGCAAAGAGCTGCGCATTGGAAAATTCAGGGCTATGTCGTGTAGATGATGGCCTAACAGGAGGCTTTAAAATTTTCTTTCTAGTGACCTTAGTTTAGGAGAAAAATGCAAAGGTACAAGACAGCTTTTCCTTGCCAATATCTCTCTTTTGCAAAGAGCTGCGCATTGGAAAATTCAGGGCTATGTCGTGTAGATGATGGCCTAACAGGAGGCTTTAAAATTTTAATTCTAGTTTCCTTCGTTTGGGAGAAAAATGCAATGGTACAAGACAGCTTTTCCTTGCCAATATCTCTCTTTTGCAAAGAGCTACGCATTGGAAAATTCAGGGCTATGTCGTGTAGATGATGGCCTAACAGGAGGCTTTAAAATTTTAATTCTAGTGTCCTTCGTTTGGGAGAAAAATGCAAAGGTACAAGATAGCTTTTCCTTGCCAATATCTCTCTTTTGCAAAGAGCTACGCATTGGAAAATTCAGGGCTATGTCGTGTAGATGATGGCCTAACAGGAGGCTTTAAAATTTTCTTTCTAGTGTCCTTCGTTTGGGAGAAAAATGCAAAGGTACAAGACAGCTTTTCCTTGCCAATATCTCTCTTTTGCAAAGAGCTGCGCATTGGAAAATTCAGGGCTATGTCGTGTAGATGATGGCCTAACAGGAGGCTTTTAAATTTTCTTTCTAGTGACCTTCGTTTGGGAGAAAAATGCAAAGGTACAAGACAGCTTTTCCTTGCCAATATCTCTCTTTTGCAAAGAGCTGCGCATTGGAAAATTCAGGGCTATGTCGTGTAGATGATGGCCTAACAGGAGGCTTTAAAATTTTCTTTCTAGTGTCCTTCGTTTGGGAGAAAAATGCAATGGTACAAGACAGCTTTTCCTTGCCAATATCTCTCTTTTGCAAAGAGCTACGCATTGGAAAATTCAGGGCTATGTCGTGTAGATGATGGCCTAACAGGAGGCTTTAAAATTTTAATTCTAGTGTCCTTCGTTTGGGAGAAAAATGCAATGGTACAAGACAGCTTTTCCTTGCCAATATCTCTCTTTTGCAAAGAGCTACGCATTGGAAAATTCAGGGCTATGTCGTGTAGATGATGGCCTAACAGGAGGCTTTAAAATTTTAATTCTAGTGTCCTTCGTTTGGGAGAAAAATGCAAAGGTACAAGACAGCTTTTCCTTGCCAATATCTCTCTTTTGCAAAGAGCTGCGCATTGGAAAATTCAGGGCTATATCGTGTAGATGATGGCCTAACAGGAGGCTTTAAAATTTTCTTTCTAGTGTCCTTCGTTTGGGAGAAAAATGCAATGGTACAAGACAGCTTTTCCTTGCCAATATCTCTCTTTTGCAAAGAGCTACGCATTGGAAAATTCAGGGCTATGTCGTGTAGATGATAGCCTAACAGGAGGCTTTAAAATTTTCTTTCTAGTGTCCTTCGTTTGGGAGAAAAATGCAATGGTACAAGACAGCTTTTCCTTGCCAATATCTCTCTTTTGCAAAGAGCTGCGCATTGGAAAATTCAGGGCTATGTCGTGTAGATGATGGCCTAACAGGAGGCTTTAAAATTTTAATTCTAGTGTCCTTCGTTTGGGAGAAAAATGCAAAGGTACAAGACAGCTTTTCCTTGCCAATATCTCTCTTTTGCAAAGAGCTGCGCATTGGAAAATTCAGGGCTATATCGTGTAGATGATGGCCTAACAGGAGGCTTTAAAATTTTCTTTCTAGTGTCCTTCGTTTGGGAGAAAAATGCAATGGTACAAGACAGCTTTTCCTTGCCAATATCTCTCTTTTGCAAAGAGCTACGCATTGGAAAATTCAGGGCTATGTCGTGTAGATGATAGCCTAACAGGAGGCTTTAAAATTTTCTTTCTAGTGTCCTTCGTTTGGGAGAAAAATGCAATGGTACAAGACAGCTTTTCCTTGCCAATATCTCTCTTTTGCAAAGAGCTGCGCATTGGAAAATTCAGGGCTATGTCGTGTAGATGATGGCCTAACAGGAGGCTTTAAAATTTTCTTTCTAGTGTCCTTCGTTTTGGAGAAAAATGCAATGGTACAATACAGCTTTTCCTTGCCAATATCTCTCTTTTGCAAAGAGCTACGCATTGGAAAATTCAGGGCTATGTCGTGTAGATGATGGCCTAACAGGAGGCTTTAAAATTTTCTTTCTAGTGACCTTCGTTTGGGAGAAAAATGCAAAGGTACAAGACAGCTTTTCCTTGCCAATATCTCTCTTTTGCAAAGAGCTGCGCATTGGAAAATGCAGGGCTATGTCGTGTAGATGATGGCCTAACAGGAGGCTTTAAAATTTTCTTTCTAGTGTTCTTCGTTTGGAAGAAAAATGCAATGGTACAAGACAGCTTTTCCTTGCCAATATCTCTCTTTTGCAAAGAGCTGCGCATTGGAAAATTCAGGGCTATGTCGTGTAGATGATGGCCTAACAGGAGGCTTTAAAATTTTCTTTCTAGTGTCCTTCGTTTGGGAGAAAAATGCAATGGTACAATACAGCTTTTCCTTGCCAATATCTCTCTTTTGCAAAGAGCTACGCATTGGAAAATTCAGGGCTATGTCGTGTAGATGATGGCCTAACAGGAGGCTTTAAAATTTTCTTTCTAGTGACCTTCGTTTGGGAGAAAAATGCAAAGGTACAAGACAGCTTTTCCTTGCCAATATCTCTCTTTTGCAAAGAGCTGCGCATTGGAAAATGCAGGGCTATGTCGTGTAGATGATGGCCTAACAGGAGGCTTTAAAATTTTCTTTCTAGTGTTCTTCGTTTGGAAGAAAAATGCAATGGTACAAGACAGCTTTTCCTTGCCAATATCTCTCTTTTGCAAAGAGCTGCGCATTGGAAAATTCAGGGCTATGTCGTGTAGATGATGGCCTAACAGGAGGCTTTAAAATTTTCTTTCTAGTGTCCTTCGTTTGGGAGAAAAATGCAAAGGTACAAGACAGCTTTTCCTTGCCAATATCTCTCTTTTGCAAAGAGCTGCGCATTGGAAAATTCAGGGCTATATCGTGTAGATGATGGCCTAACAGGAGGCTTTAAAATTTTCTTTCTAGTGTCCTTCGTTTGGGAGAAAAATGCAATGGTACAAGACAGCTTTTCCTTGCCAATATCTCTCTTTTGCAAAGAGCTACGCATTGGAAAATTCAGGGCTATGTCGTGTAGATGATGGCCTAACAGGAGGCTTTAAAATTTTCTTTCTAGTGTCCTTCGTTTGGGAGAAAAATGCAATGGTACAAGACAGCTTTTCCTTGCCAATATCTCTCTCTTGCAAAGAGCTGCGCATTGGAAAATTCAGGGCTATGTCGTGTAGATGATGGCCTAACAGGAGGCTTTAAAATTTTCTTTCTAGTGTCCTTCGTTTGGGAGAAAAATGCGAAAGGTACAAGACAGCTTTTCCTTGCCAATATCTCTCTTTTGCAAAGAGCTGCGCATTGGTAAATGCAGGGCTATGTCGTGTAGATGATGGCCTAACAGGAGGCTTTAAAATTTTCTTTCTAGTGTCCTTCGTTTGGGAGAAAAATGCAATGGTACAAGACAGCTTTTCCTTGCCAATATCTCTCTTTTGCAAAGAGCTACGCATTGGAAAATTCAGGGCTATGTCGTGTAGATGATGGCCTAACAGGAGGCTTTAAAATTTTCTTTCTAGTGACCTTCGTTTGGGAGAAAAATGCAAAGGTACAAGACAGCTTTTCCTTGCCAATATCTCTCTTTTGCAAAGAGCTGCGCATTGGAAAATTCAGGGCTATTTCGTGTAGATGATGGCCTTAACAGGAGGCTTTAAAATTTTCTTTCTAGTGACCTTCGTTTGGGAGAAAAATGCAAAGGTACAAGACAGCTTTTCCTTGCCAATATCTCTCTTTTGCAAAGAGCTGCGCATTGGAAAATTCAGGGCTATGTCGTGTAGATGATGGCCTAACAGGAGGCTTTAAAATTTTCTTTCTAGTGTCCTTCGTTTGGGAGAAAAATGCAATGGTACAAGACAGCTTTTCCTTGCCAATATCTCTCTTTTGCAAAGAGCTGCGCATTGGAAAATTCAGGGCTATTTCGTGTAGATGATAGCCTAACAGGAGGCTTTAAAATTTTCTTTCTAGTGTCCTTCGTTTGGGAGAAAAATGCAAAGGTACAAGACAGCTTTTCCTTGCCAATATCTCTCTTTTGCAAAGAGCTACGCATTGGAAAATTCAGGGCTATGTCGTGTAGATGATGGCCTAACAGGAGGCTTTAAAATTTTCTTTCTAGTGACCTTCGTGTGGGAGAAAAATGCAAAGGTACAAGACAGCTTTTCCTTGCCAATATCTCTCTTTTGCAAAGAGCTGCGCATTGGAAAATTCAGGGCTATGTCGTGTAGATGATGGCCTAACAGGAGGCTTTAAAATTTTCTTTCTAGTGACCTTCGTTTGGGAGAAAAATGCAAAGGTACAAGACAGCTTTTCCTTGCCAATATCTCTCTTTTGCAAAGAGCTGCGTATTGGAAAATTCAGGGCTATGTCGTGTAGATGATGGCCTAACAGGAGGCTTTAAAATTGTCTTTCTAGTGACCTTCGTTTGGGAGAAAAATGCAAAGGTACAAGACAGCTTTCTTGCCAATATCTCTCTTTTGCAAAGAGCTGCGCATTGGAAAATTCAGGGCTATGTCGTGTAGATGATGGCCTAACAGGAGGCTTTAAAATTGTCTTTCTAGTGACCTTCGTTTGGGAGAAAAATGCAAAGGTACAAGACAGCTTTTCCTTGCCAATATCTCTCTTTTGCAAAGAGCTGCGCATTGGAAAATTCAGGGCTATGTCGTGTAGATGATGGCCTAACAGGAGGCTTTAAAATTTTCTTTCTAGTGTCCTTCGTTTGGGAGAAAAATGCAATGGTACAAGACAGCTTTTCCTTGCCAATATCTCTCTTTTGCAAAGAGCTACGCATTGGAAAATTCAGGGCTATGTCGTGTAGATGATGGCCTAACAGGAGGCTTTAAAATTTTCTTTCTAGTGTCCTTCGTTTGGGAGAAAAATGCAATGGTACAAGACAGCTTTTCCTTGCCAATATCTCTCTTTTGCAAAGAGCTACGCATTGGAAAATTCAGGGCTATGTCGTGTAGATGATGGCCTAACAGGAGGCTTTAAAATTTTAATTCTAGTGTCCTTCGTTTGGGAGAAAAATGCAATGGTACAAGACAGCTTTTCCTTGCCAATATCTCTCTTTTGCAAAGAGCTACGCATTGGAAAATTCAGGGCTATGTCGTGTAGATGATGGCCTAACAGGAGGCTTTAAAATTTTAATTCTAGTGTCCTTCGTTTGGGAGAAAAATGCAAAGGTACAAGACAGCTTTTCCTTGCCAATATCTCTCTTTTGCAAAGAGCTGCGCATTGGAAAATTCAGGGCTATATCGTGTAGATGATGGCCTAACAGGAGGCTTTAAAATTTTCTTTCTAGTGACCTTCGTTTGGGAGAAAAATGCAAAGGTACAAGACAGCTTTTCCTTGCCAATATCTCTCTTTTGCAAAGAGCTGCGCATTGGAAAATGCAGGGCTATGTCGTGTAGATGATGGCCTAACAGGAGGCTTTAAAATTTTCTTTCTAGTGTTCTTCGTTTGGGAGAAAAATGCAATGGTACAAGACAGCTTTTCCTTGCCAATATCTCTCTTTTGCAAAGAGCTGCGCATTGGAAAATTCAGGGCTATTTCGTGTAGATGATGGCCTAACAGGAGGCTTTAAAATTTTCTTTCTAGTGTCCTTCGTTTGGGAGAAAAATGCAAAGGTACAAGACAGCTTTTCCTTGCCAATATCTCTCTTTTGCAAAGAGCTGCGCATTGGAAAATTCAGGGCTATGTCGTGTAGATGATGGCCTAACAGGAGGCTTTAAAATTTTCTTTCTAGTGTCCTTCGTTTGGGAGAAAAATGCAATGGTACAAGACAGCTTTTCCTTACCAATATCTCTCTTTTGCAAAGAGCTACGCATTGGAAAATTCAGGGCTATGTCGTGTAGATGATGGCCTAACAGGAGGCTTTAAAATTTTAATTCTAGTGTCCTTCGTTTGGGAGAAAAATGCAAAGGTACAAGACAGCTTTTCCTTGCCAATATCTCTCTTTTGCAAAGAGCTGCGCATTGGAAAATTCAGGGCTATATCGTGTAGATGATGGCCTAACAGGAGGCTTTAAAATTTTATTTCTAGTGTCCTTCGTTTGGGAGAAAAATGCAATGGTACAAGACAGCTTTTCCTTGCCAATATCTCTCTTTTGCAAAGAGCTGCGCATTGGAAAATTCAGGGCTATGTCGTGTAGATGATGGCCTAACAGGAG
This sequence comes from Pseudophryne corroboree, assembly GCF_028390025.1. Taxonomy (NCBI): domain Eukaryota; kingdom Metazoa; phylum Chordata; class Amphibia; order Anura; family Myobatrachidae; genus Pseudophryne; species Pseudophryne corroboree. The sequence goes on along the minus strand of NW_026967656.1, from coordinate 154,700 downwards.
GCTTTAAAATTTTCTTTCTAGTGACCTTCGTTTGGGAGAAAAATGCAAAGGTACAAGACAGCTTTTCCTTGCCAATATCTCTCTTTTGCAAAGAGCTGCGCATTGGAAAATTCAGGGCTATGTCGTGTAGATGATGGCCTAACAGGAGGCTTTAAAATTTTCTTTCTAGTGACCTTCGTTTGGGAGAAAAATGCAAAGGTACAAGACAGCTTTTCCTTGCCAATATCTCTCTTTTGCAAAGAGCTGCGCATTGGAAAATTCAGGGCTATGTCGTGTAGATGATGGCCTAACAGGAGGCTTTAAAATTTTCTTTCTAGTGTCCTTCGTTTGGGAGAAAAATGCAATGGTACAAGACAGCTTTTCCTTGCCAATATCTCTCTTTTGCAAAGAGCTACGCATTGGAAAATTCAGGGCTATGTCGTGTAGATGATGGCCTAACAGGAGGCTTTAAAATTTTAATTCTAGTGTCCTTCGTTTGGGAGAAAAATGCAATGGTACAAGACAGCTTTTCCTTGCCAATATCTCTCTTTTGCAAAGAGCTACGCATTGGAAAATTCAGGGCTATGTCGTGTAGATGATGGCCTAACAGGAGGCTTTAAAATTTTAATTCTAGTGTCCTTCGTTTGGGAGAAAAATGCAAAGGTACAAGACAGCTTTTCCTTGCCAATATCTCTCTTTTGCAAAGAGCTACGCATTGGAAAATTCAGGGCTATGTCGTGTAGATGATGGCCTAACAGGAGGCTTTAAAATTTTAATTCTAGTGTCCTTCGTTTGGGAGAAAAATGCAAAGGTACAAGACAGCTTTTCCTTGCCAATATCTCTCTTTTGCAAAGAGCTGCGCATTGGAAAATTCAGGGCTATGTCGTGTAGATGATGGCCTAACAGGAGGCTTTTAAATTTTCTTTCTAGTGACCTTCGTTTGGGAGAAAAATGCAAAGGTACAAGACAGCTTTTCCTTGCCAATATCTCTCTTTTGCAAAGAGCTGCGCATTGGAAAATTCAGGGCTATGTCGTGTAGATGATGGCCTAACAGGAGGCTTTAAAATTTTCTTTCTAGTGTCCTTCGTTTGGGAGAAAAATGCAATGGTACAAGACAGCTTTTCCTTGCCAATATCTCTCTTTTGCAAAGAGCTACGCATTGGAAAATTCAGGGCTATGTCGTGTAGATGATGGCCTAACAGGAGGCTTTAAAATTTTAATTCTAGTGTCCTTCGTTTGGGAGAAAAATGCAATGGTACAAGACAGCTTTTCCTTGCCAATATCTCTCTTTTGCAAAGAGCTACGCATTGGAAAATTCAGGGCTATGTCGTGTAGATGATGGCCTAACAGGAGGCTTTAAAATTTTAATTCTAGTGTCCTTCGTTTGGGAGAAAAATGCAAAGGTACAAGACAGCTTTTCCTTGCCAATATCTCTCTTTTGCAAAGAGCTGCGCATTGGAAAATTCAGGGCTATATCGTGTAGATGATGGCCTAACAGGAGGCTTTAAAATTTTCTTTCTAGTGTCCTTCGTTTGGGAGAAAAATGCAATGGTACAAGACAGCTCTTCCTTGCCAATATCTCTCTTTTGCAAAGAGCTACGCATTGGAAAATTCAGGGCTATGTCGTGTAGATGATAGCCTAACAGGAGGCTTTAAAATTTTCTTTCTAGTGTCCTTCGTTTGGGAGAAAAATGCAAAGGTACAAGACAGCTTTTCCTTGCCAATATCTCTCTTTTGCAAAGAGCTGCGCATTGGAAAATGCAGGGCTATGTCAGGTAGATGATGGCCTAACAGGAGGCTTTAAAATTTTCTTTCTAGTGTTCTTCGTTTGGGAGAAAAATGCAATGGTACAAGACAGCTTTTCCTTGCCAATATCTCTCTTTTGCAAAGAGCTGCGCATTGGAAAATTCAGGGCTATTTCGTGTAGATGATGGCCTAACAGGAGGCTTTAAAATTTTCTTTCTAGTGTCCTTCGTTTGGGAGAAAAATGCAAAGGTACAAGACAGCTTTTCCTTGCCAATATTTCTCTTTTGCAAAGAGCTATGCATTGGAAAATTCAGGGCTATGTCGTGTAGATGATGGCCTAACAGGAGGCTTTAAAATTTTCTTTCTAGTGACCTTCGTTTGGGAGAAAAATGCAAAGGTACAAGACAGCTTTTCCTTGCCAATATCTCTCTTTTGCAAAGAGCTGCGCATTGGAAAATTCAGGGCTATGTCGTGTAGATGATGGCCTAACAGGAGGCTTTAAAATTTTCTTTCTAGTGTCCTTCGGTTGGGAGAAAAATGCAATGGTACAAGACAGCTTTTCCTTGCCAATATCTCTCTTTTGCAAAGAGCTACGCATTGGAAAATTCAGGGCTATGTCGTGTAGATGATGGCCTAACAGGAGGCTTTAAAATTTTAATTCTAGTGTCCTTCGTTTGGGAGAAAAATGCAAAGGTACAAGACAGCTTTTCCTTGCCAATATCTCTCTTTTGCAAAGAGCTGCGCATTGGAAAATTCAGGGCTATATCGTGTAGATGATGGCCTAACAGGAGGCTTTAAAATTTTATTTCTAGTGTCCTTCGTTTGGGAGAAAAATGCAATGGTACAAGACAGCTTTACCTTGCCAATATCTCTCTTTTGCAAAGAGCTGCGCATTGGAAAATTCAGGGCTATGTCGTGTAGGTGATGGCCTAACAGGAGGCTTTAAAATTTTCTTTCTAGTGACCTTCGTTTGGGAGAAAAATGCAAAGGTACAAGACAGCTTTTCCTTGCCAATATCTCTCTTTTGCAAAGAGCTGCGCATTGGAAAATTCAGGGCTATGTCGTGTAGATGATGGCCTAACAGGAGGCTTTAAAATTTTCTTTCTAGTGACCTTCGTTTGGGAGAAAAATGCAAAGGTACAAGACAGCTTTTCCTTGCCAATATCTCTCTTTTGCAAAGAGCTGCGCATTGGAAAATTCAGGGCTATGTCGTGTAGATGATGGCCTAACAGGAGGCTTTAAAATTTTCTTTCTAGTGTCCTTCGTTTGGGAGAAAAATGCAATGGTACAAGACAGCTTTTCCTTGCCAATATCTCTCTTTTGCAAAGAGCTACGCATTGGAAAATTCAGGGCTATGTCGTGTAGATGATGGCCTAACAGGAGGCTTTATAATTTTCTTTCTAGTGTCCTTCGTTTGGGAGAAAAATGCAATGGTACAAGACAGCTTTTCCTTGCCAATATCTCTCTCTTGCAAAGAGCTGCGCATTGGAAAATTCAGGGCTATGTCGTGTAGATGATGGCCTAACAGGAGGCTTTAAAATTTTCTTTCTAGTGTCCTTCGTTTGGGAGAAAAATGCAATGGTACAAGACAGCTTTTCCTTGCCAATATCTCTCTTTTGCAAAGAGCTACGCATTGGAAAATTCAGGGCTATGTCGTGTAGATGATGGCCTAACAGGAGGCTTTAAAATATTCTTTCTAGTGTCCTTCGTTTGGGAGAAAAATGCAAAGGTACAAGACAGCTTTTCCTTGCCAATATTTCTCTTTTGCAAAGAGCTACGCATTGGAAAATTCAGGGCTATGTCGTGTAGATGATGGCCTAACAGGAGGCTTTAAAATTTTCTTTCTAGTGACCTTCGTTTGGGAGAAAAATGCAAAGGTACAAGACAGCTTTTCCTTGCCAATATCTCTCTTTTGCAAAGAGCTGCGCATTGGAAAATTCAGGGCTATGTCGTGAAGATGATGGCCTAACAGGAGGCTTTAAAATTTTCTTTCTAGTGACCTTCGTTTGGGAGAAAAATGCAAAGGTACAAGACAGCTTTTCCTTGCCAATATCTCTCTTTTGCAAAGAGCTGCGCATTGGAAAATTCAGGGCTATGTCGTGTAGATGATGGCCTAACAGGAGGCTTTAAAATTTTCTTTCTAGTGTCCTTCGTTTGGGAGAAAAATGCAATGGTACAAGACAGCTTTTCCTTGCCAATATCTCTCTTTTGCAAAGAGCTACGCATTGGAAAATTCAGGGCTATGTCGTGTAGATGATGGCCTAACAGGAGGCTTTAAAATTTTAATTCTAGTGTCCTTCGTTTGGGAGAAAAATGCAATGGTACAAGACAGCTTTTCCTTGCCAATATCTCTCTTTTGCAAAGAGCTACGCATTGGAAAATTCAGGGCTATGTCGTGTAGATGATGGCCTAACAGGAGGCTTTAAAATTTTAATTCTAGTGTCCTTCGTTTGGGAGAAAAATGCAAAGGTACAAGACAGCTTTTCCTTGCCAATATCTCTCTTTTGCAAAGAGCTACGCATTGGAAAATTCAGGGCTATGTCGTGTAGATGATGGCCTAACAGGAGGCTTTAAAATTTTAATTCTAGTGTCCTTCGTTTGGGAGAAAAATGCAAAGGTACAAGACAGCTTTTCCTTGCCAATATCTCTCTTTTGCAAAGAGCTGCGCATTGGAAAATTCAGGGCTATGTCGTGTAGATGATGGCCTAACAGGAGGCTTTTAAATTTTCTTTCTAGTGACCTTCGTTTGGGAGAAAAATGCAAAGGTACAAGACAGCTTTTCCTTGCCAATATCTCTCTTTTGCAAAGAGCTGCGCATTGGAAAATTCAGGGCTATGTCGTGTAGATGATGGCCTAACAGGAGGCTTTAAAATTTTCTTTCTAGTGTCCTTCGTTTGGGAGAAAAATGCAATGGTACAAGACAGCTTTTCCTTGCCAATATCTCTCTTTTGCAAAGAGCTACGCATTGGAAAATTCAGGGCTATGTCGTGTAGATGATGGCCTAACAGGAGGCTTTAAAATTTTAATTCTAGTGTCCTTCGTTTGGGAGAAAAATGCAATGGTACAAGACAGCTTTTCCTTGCCAATATCTCTCTTTTGCAAAGAGCTACGCATTGGAAAATTCAGGGCTATGTCGTGTAGATGATGGCCTAACAGGAGGCTTTAAAATTTTAATTCTAGTGTCCTTCGTTTGGGAGAAAAATGCAAAGGTACAAGACAGCTTTTCCTTGCCAATATCTCTCTTTTGCAAAGAGCTGCGCATTGGAAAATTCAGGGCTATATCGTGTAGATGATGGCCTAACAGGAGGCTTTAAAATTTTCTTTCTAGTGTCCTTCGTTTGGGAGAAAAATGCAATGGTACAAGACAGCTCTTCCTTGCCAATATCTCTCTTTTGCAAAGAGCTACGCATTGGAAAATTCAGGGCTATGTCGTGTAGATGATAGCCTAACAGGAGGCTTTAAAATTTTCTTTCTAGTGTCCTTCGTTTGGGAGAAAAATGCAATGGTACAAGACAGCTTTTCCTTGCCAATATCTCTCTTTTGCAAAGAGCTGCGCATTGGAAAATTCAGGGCTATGTCGTGTAGATGATGGCCTAACAGGAGGCTTTAAAATTTTCTTTCTAGTGTCCTTCGTTTGGGAGAAAAATGCAATGGTACAAGACAGCTTTTCCTTGCCAATATCTCTCTTTTGCAAAGAGCTACGCATTGGAAAATTCAGGGCTATGTCGTGTAGATGATGGCCTAACAGGAGGCTTTAAAATTTTCTTTCTAGTGACCTTCGTTTGGGAGAAAAATGCAAAGGTACAAGACAGCTTTTCCTTGCCAATATCTCTCTTTTGCAAAGAGCTGCGCATTGGAAAATGCAGGGCTATGTCGTGTAGATGATGGCCTAACAGGAGGCTTTAAAATTTTCTTTCTAGTGTTCTTCGTTTGGAAGAAAAATGCAATGGTACAAGACAGCTTTTCCTTGCCAATATCTCTCTTTTGCAAAGAGCTGCGCATTGGAAAATTCAGGGCTATGTCGTGTAGATGATGGCCTAACAGGAGGCTTTAAAATTTTCTTTCTAGTGTCCTTCGTTTGGGAGAAAAATGCAATGGTACAAGACAGCTTTTCCTTGCCAATATCTCTCTTTTGCAAAGAGCTGCGCATTGGAAAATTCAGGGCTATGTCGTGTAGATGATGGCCTAACAGGAGGCTTTAAAATTTTCTTTCTAGTGTCCTTCGTTTGGGAGAAAAATGCAATGGTACAAGACAGCTTTTCCTTGCCAATATCTCTCTTTTGCAAAGAGCTACGCATTGGAAAATTCAGGGCTATGTCGTGTAGATGATGGCCTAACAGGAGGCTTTAAAATTTTAATTCTAGTGTCCTTCGTTTGGGAGAAAAATGCAAAGGTACAAGACAGCTTTTCCTTGCCAATATCTCTCTTTTGCAAAGAGCTGCGCATTGGAAAATTCAGGGCTATATCGTGTAGATGATGGCCTAACAGGAGGCTTTAAAATTTTCTTTCTAGTGTCCTTCGTTTGGGAGAAAAATGCAATGGTACAAGACAGCTTTTCCTTGCCAATATCTCTCTTTTGCAAAGAGCTGCGCATTGGAAAATTCAGGGCTATGTCGTGTAGATGATGGCCTAACAGGAGGCTTTAAAATTTTCTTTCTAGTGTCCTTCGTTTGGGAGAAAAATGCAATGGTACAAGACAGCTTTTCCTTGCCAATATCTCTCTTTTGCAAAGAGCTACGCATTGGAAAATTCAGGGCTATGTCGTGTAGATGATGGCCTAACAGGAGGCTTTAAAATTTTCTTTCTAGTGTCCTTCGTTTGGGAGAAAAATGCAAAGGTACAAGACAGCTTTTCCTTGCCAATATCTCTCTTTTGCAAAGAGCTGCGCATTGGAAAATTCAGGGCTATATCGTGTAGATGATGGCCTAACAGGAGGCTTTAAAATTTTCTTTCTAGTGTCCTTCGTTTGGGAGAAAAATGCAAAGGTACAAGACAGCTTTTCCTTGCCAATATCTCTCTTTTGCAAAGAGCTGCGCATTGGAAAATTCAGGGCTATGTCGTGTAGATGATGGCCTAACAGGAGGCTTTAAAATTTTAATTCTAGTGTCCTTCGTTTGGGAGAAAAATGCAAAGGTACAAGACAGCTTTTCCTTGCCAATATCTCTCTTTTGCAAAGAGCTACGCATTGGAAAATTCAGGGCTATGTCGTGTAGATGATGGCCTAACAGGAGGCTTTAAAATTTTAATTCTAGTGTCCTTCGTTTGGGAGAAAAATGCAAAGGTACAAGACAGCTTTTCCTTGCCAATATCTCTCTTTTGCAAAGAGCTGCGCATTGGAAAATTCAGGGCTATGTCGTGTAGATGATGGCCTAACAGGAGGCTTTTAAATTTTCTTTCTAGTGACCTTCGTTTGGGAGAAAAATGCAAAGGTACAAGACAGCTTTTCCTTGCCAATATCTCTCTTTTGCAAAGAGCTGCGCATTGGAAAATTCAGGGCTATGTCGTGTAGATGATGGCCTAACAGGAGGCTTTAAAATTTTCTTTCTAGTGTCCTTCGTTTGGGAGAAAAATGCAATGGTACAAGACAGCTTTTCCTTGCCAATATCTCTCTTTTGCAAAGAGCTACGCATTGGAAAATTCAGGGCTATGTCGTGTAGATGATGGCCTAACAGGAGGCTTTAAAATTTTAATTCTAGTGTCCTTCGTTTGGGAGAAAAATGCAATGGTACAAGACAGCTTTTCCTTGCCAATATCTCTCTTTTGCAAAGAGCTACGCATTGGAAAATTCAGGGCTATGTCGTGTAGATGATGGCCTAACAGGAGGCTTTAAAATTTTAATTCTAGTGTCCTTCGTTTGGGAGAAAAATGCAAAGGTACAAGACAGCTTTTCCTTGCCAATATCTCTCTTTTGCAAAGAGCTGCGCATTGGAAAATTCAGGGCTATATCGTGTAGATGATGGCCTAACAGGAGGCTTTAAAATTTTCTTTCTAGTGTCCTTCGTTTGGGAGAAAAATGCAATGGTACAAGACAGCTCTTCCTTGCCAATATCTCTCTTTTGCAAAGAGCTACGCATTGGAAAATTCAGGGCTATGTCGTGTAGATGATAGCCTAACAGGAGGCTTTAAAATTTTCTTTCTAGTGTCCTTCGTTTGGGAGAAAAATGCAATGGTACAAGACAGCTTTTCCTTGCCAATATCTCTCTTTTGCAAAGAGCTGCGCATTGGAAAATTCAGGGCTATGTCGTGTAGATGATGGCCTAACAGGAGGCTTTAAAATTTTCTTTCTAGTGTCCTTCGTTTGGGAGAAAAATGCAATGGTACAAGACAGCTTTTCCTTGCCAATATCTCTCTTTTGCAAAGAGCTACGCATTGGAAAATTCAGGGCTATGTCGTGTAGATGATGGCCTAACAGGAGGCTTTAAAATTTTCTTTCTAGTGACCTTCGTTTGGGAGAAAAATGCAAAGGTACAAGACAGCTTTTCCTTGCCAATATCTCTCTTTTGCAAAGAGCTGCGCATTGGAAAATGCAGGGCTATGTCGTGTAGATGATGGCCTAACAGGAGGCTTTAAAATTTTCTTTCTAGTGTTCTTCGTTTGGAAGAAAAATGCAATGGTACAAGACAGCTTTTCCTTGCCAATATCTCTCTTTTGCAAAGAGCTGCGCATTGGAAAATTCAGGGCTATGTCGTGTAGATGATGGCCTAACAGGAGGCTTTAAAATTTTCTTTCTAGTGTCCTTCGTTTGGGAGAAAAATGCAATGGTACAAGACAGCTTTTCCTTGCCAATATCTCTCTTTTGCAAAGAGCTGCGCATTGGAAAATTCAGGGCTATGTCGTGTAGATGATGGCCTAACAGGAGGCTTTAAAATTTTCTTTCTAGTGTCCTTCGTTTGGGAGAAAAATGCAATGGTACAAGACAGCTTTTCCTTGCCAATATCTCTCTTTTGCAAAGAGCTACGCATTGGAAAATTCAGGGCTATGTCGTGTAGATGATGGCCTAACAGGAGGCTTTAAAATTTTAATTCTAGTGTCCTTCGTTTGGGAGAAAAATGCAAAGGTACAAGACAGCTTTTCCTTGCCAATATCTCTCTTTTGCAAAGAGCTGCGCATTGGAAAATTCAGGGCTATATCGTGTAGATGATGGCCTAACAGGAGGCTTTAAAATTTTCTTTCTAGTGTCCTTCGTTTGGGAGAAAAATGCAATGGTACAAGACAGCTTTTCCTTGCCAATATCTCTCTTTTGCAAAGAGCTGCGCATTGGAAAATTCAGGGCTATGTCGTGTAGATGATGGCCTAACAGGAGGCTTTAAAATTTTCTTTCTAGTGTCCTTCGTTTGGGAGAAAAATGCAATGGTACAAGACAGCTTTTCCTTGCCAATATCTCTCTTTTGCAAAGAGCTACGCATTGGAAAATTCAGGGCTATGTCGTGTAGATGATGGCCTAACAGGAGGCTTTAAAATTTTCTTTCTAGTGTCCTTCGTTTGGGAGAAAAATGCAAAGGTACAAGACAGCTTTTCCTTGCCAATATCTCTCTTTTGCAAAGAGCTGCGCATTGGAAAATTCAGGGCTATATCGTGTAGATGATGGCCTAACAGGAGGCTTTAAAATTTTCTTTCTAGTGTCCTTCGTTTGGGAGAAAAATGCAATGGTACAAGACAGCTTTTCCTTGCCAATATCTCTCTTTTGCAAAGAGCTACGCATTGGAAAATTCAGGGCTATGTCGTGTAGATGATGGCCTAACAGGAGGCTTTAAAATTTTAATTCTAGTGTCCTTCGTTTGGGAGAAAAATGCAAAGGTACAAGACAGCTTTTCCTTGCCAATATCTCTCTTTTGCAAAGAGCTGCGCATTGGAAAATTCAGGGCTATATCGTGTAGATGATGGCCTAACAGGAGGCTTTAAAATTTTCTTTCTAGTGTCCTTCGTTTGGGAGAAAAATGCAATGGTACAAGACAGCTTTTCCTTGCCAATATCTCTCTTTTGCAAAGAGCTACGCATTGGAAAATTCAGGGCTATGTCGTGTAGATGATGGCCTAACAGGAGGCTTTAAAATTTTCTTTCTAGTGTCCTTCGTTTGGGAGAAAAATGCAATGGTACAAGACAGCTTTTCCTTGCCAATATCTCTCTCTTGCAAAGAGCTGCGCATTGGAAAATTCAGGGCTATGTCGTGTAGATGATGGCCTAACAGGAGGCTTTAAAATTTTCTTTCTAGTGTCCTTCGTTTGGGAGAAAAATGCGAAAGGTACAAGACAGCTTTTCCTTGCCAATATCTCTCTTTTGCAAAGAGCTGCGCATTGGTAAATGCAGGGCTATGTCGTGTAGATGATGGCCTAACAGGAGGCTTTAAAATTTTCTTTCTAGTGTCCTTCGTTTGGGAGAAAAATGCAATGGTACAAGACAGCTTTTCCATGCCAATATCTCTCTTTTGCAAAGAGCTACGCATTGGAAAATTCAGGGCTATGTCGTGTAGATGATGGCCTAACAGGAGGCTTTAAAATTTTCTTTCTAGTGACCTTCGTTTGGGAGAAAAATGCAAAGGTACAAGACAGCTTTTCCTTGCCAATATCTCTCTTTTGCAAAGAGCTGCGCATTGGAAAATTCAGGGCTATGTCGTGTAGATGATGGCCTAACAGGAGGCTTTAAAATTTTCTTTTTAGTGACCTTCGTTTGGGAGAAAAATGCAAAGGTACAAGACAGCTTTTCCTTGCCAATATCTCTCTTTTGCAAAGAGCTGCGCATTGGAAAATTCAGGGCTATGTCGTGTAGATGATGGCCTAACAGGAGGCTTTAAAATTTTCTTTCTAGTGACCTTCGTTTGGGAGAAAAATGCAAAGGTACAAGACAGCTTTTCCTTGCCAATATCTCTCTTTTGCAAAGAGCTGCGCATTGGAAAATTCAGGGCTATTTCGTGTAGATGATGGCCTTAACAGGAGGCTTTAAAATTTTCTTTCTAGTGACCTTCGTTTGGGAGAAAAATGCAAAGGTACAAGACAGCTTTTCCTTGCCAATATCTCTCTTTTGCAAAGAGCTGCGCATTGGAAAATTCAGGGCTATGTCGTGTAGATGATGGCCTAACAGGAGGCTTTAAAATTTTCTTTCTAGTGTCCTTCGTTTGGGAGAAAAATGCAATGGTACAAGACAGCTTTTCCTTGCCAATATCTCTCTTTTGCAAAGAGCTGCGCATTGGAAAATTCAGGGCTATTTCGTGTAGATGATAGCCTAACAGGAGGCTTTAAAATTTTCTTTCTAGTGTCCTTCGTTTGGGAGAAAAATGCAAAGGTACAAGACAGCTTTTCCTTGCCAATATCTCTCTTTTGCAAAGAGCTACGCATTGGAAAATTCAGGGCTATGTCGTGTAGATGATGGCCTAACAGGAGGCTTTAAAATTTTCTTTCTAGTGACCTTCGTGTGGGAGAAAAATGCAAAGGTACAAGACAGCTTTTCCTTGCCAATATCTCTCTTTTGCAAAGAGCTGCGCATTGGAAAATTCAGGGCTATGTCGTGTAGATGATGGCCTAACAGGAGGCTTTAAAATTTTCTTTCTAGTGACCTTCGTTTGGGAGAAAAATGCAAAGGTACAAGACAGCTTTTCCTTGCCAATATCTCTTTTGCAAAGAGCTACGCATTGGAAAATTCAGGGCTATGTCGTGTAGATGATGGCCTAACAGGAGGCTTTATAATTTTCTTTCTAGTGACCTTCGTTTGGGAGAAAAATGCAAAGGTACAAGACAGCTTTTCCTTGCCAATATCTCTCTTTTGCAAAGAGCTGCGCATTGGAAAATTCAGGGCTATGTCGTGTAGATGATGGCCTAACAGGAGGCTTTAAAATTTTAATTCTAGTGTCCTTCGTTTGGGAGAAAAATGCAATGGTACAAGACAGCTTTTCCTTGCCAATATCTCTCTTTTGCAAAGAGCTACGCATTGGAAAATTCAGGGCTATGTCGTGTAGATGATGGCCTAACAGGAGGCTTTAAAATTTTAATTCTAGTGTCCTTCGTTTGGGAGAAAAATGCAATGGTACAAGACAGCTTTTCCTTGCCAATATCTCTCTTTTGCAAAGAGCTACGCATTGGAAAATTCAGGGCTATGTCGTGTAGATGATGGCCTAACAGGAGGCTTTAAAATTTTAATTCTAGTGTCCTTCGTTTGGGAGAAAAATGCAATGGTACAAGACAGCTTTTCCTTGCCAATATCTCTCTTTTGCAAAGAGCTACGCATTGGAAAATTCAGGGCTATGTCGTGTAGATGATGGCCTAACAGGAGGCTTTAAAATTTTAATTCTAGTGTCCTTCGTTTGGGAGAAAAATGCAAAGGTACAAGATAGCTTTTCCTTGCCAATATCTCTCTTTTGCAAAGAGCTACGCATTGGAAAATTCAGGGCTATGTCGTGTAGATGATGGCCTAACAGGAGGCTTTAAAATTTTCTTTCTAGTGTCCTTCGTTTGGGAGAAAAATGCAAAGGTACAAGACAGCTTTTCCTTGCCAATATCTCTCTTTTGCAAAGAGCTGCGCATTGGAAAATTCAGGGCTATGTCGTGTAGATGATGGCCTAACAGGAGGCTTTAAAATTTTAATTCTAGTGTCCTTCGTTTGGGAGAAAAATGCAATGGTACAAGACAGCTTTTCCTTGCCAATATCTCTCTTTTGCAAAGAGCTACGCATTGGAAAATTCAGGGCTATGTCGTGTAGATGATGGCCTAACAGGAGGCTTTAAAATTTTAATTCTAGTGTCCTTCGTTTGGGAGAAAAATGCAAAGGTACAAGATAGCTTTTCCTTGCCAATATCTCTCTTTTGCAAAGAGCTACGCATTGGAAAATTCAGGGCTATGTCGTGTAGATGATGGCCTAACAGGAGGCTTTAAAATTTTCTTTCTAGTGTCCTTCGTTTGGGAGAAAAATGCAAAGGTACAAGACAGCTTTTCCTTGCCAATATCTCTCTTTTGCAAAGAGCTGCGCATTGGAAAATTCAGGGCTATGTCGTGTAGATGATGGCCTAACAGGAGGCTTTTAAATTTTCTTTCTAGTGACCTTCGTTTGGGAGAAAAATGCAAAGGTACAAGACAGCTTTTCATTGCCAATATCTCTCTTTTGCAAAGAGCTGCGCATTGGAAAATTCAGGGCTATGTCGTGTAGATGATGGCCTAACAGGAGGCTTTAAAATTTTCTTTCTAGTGTCCTTCGTTTGGGAGAAAAATGCAATGGTACAAGACAGCTTTTCCTTGCCAATATCTCTCTTTTGCAAAGAGCTACGCATTGGAAAATTCAGGGCTATGTCGTGTAGATGATGGCCTAACAGGAGGCTTTAAAATTTTAATTCTAGTGTCCTTCGTTTGGGAGAAAAATGCAATGGTACAAGACAGCTTTTCCTTGCCAATATCTCTCTTTTGCAAAGAGCTACGCATTGGAAAATTCAGGGCTATGTCGTGTAGATGATGGCCTAACAGGAGGCTTTAAAATTTTAATTCTAGTGTCCTTCGTTTGGGAGAAAAATGCAAAGGTACAAGACAGCTTTTCCTTGCCAATATCTCTCTTTTGCAAAGAGCTGCGCATTGGAAAATTCAGGGCTATATCGTGTAGATGATGGCCTAACAGGAGGCTTTAAAATTTTCTTTCTAGTGTCCTTCGTTTGGGAGAAAAATGCAATGGTACAAGACAGCTTTTCCTTGCCAATATCTCTCTTTTGCAAAGAGCTACGCATTGGAAAATTCAGGGCTATGTCGTGTAGATGATGGCCTAACAGGAGGCTTTATAATTTTCTTTCTAGTGACCTTCGTTTGGGAGAAAAATGCAAAGGTACAAGACAGCTTTTCCTTGCCAATATCTCTCTTTTGCAAAGAGCTGCGCATTGGAAAATTCAGGGCTATGTCGTGTAGATGATGGCCTAACAGGAGGCTTTAAAATTTTCTTTCTAGTGACCTTAGTTTAGGAGAAAAATGCAAAGGTACAAGACAGCTTTTCCTTGCCAATATCTCTCTTTTGCAAAGAGCTGCGCATTGGAAAATTCAGGGCTATGTCGTGTAGATGATGGCCTAACAGGAGGCTTTAAAATTTTAATTCTAGTGTCCTTCGTTTGGGAGAAAAATGCAATGGTACAAGACAGCTTTTCCTTGCCAATATCTCTCTTTTGCAAAGAGCTACGCATTGGAAAATTCAGGGCTATGTCGTGTAGATGATGGCCTAACAGGAGGCTTTAAAATTTTAATTCTAGTGTCCTTCGTTTGGGAGAAAAATGCAAAGGTACAAGATAGCTTTTCCTTGCCAATATCTCTCTTTTGCAAAGAGCTACGCATTGGAAAATTCAGGGCTATGTCGTGTAGATGATGGCCTAACAGGAGGCTTTAAAATTTTCTTTCTAGTGTCCTTCGTTTGGGAGAAAAATGCAAAGGTACAAGACAGCTTTTCCTTGCCAATATCTCTCTTTTGCAAAGAGCTGCGCATTGGAAAATTCAGGGCTATGTCGTGTAGATGATGGCCTAACAGGAGGCTTTTAAATTTTCTTTCTAGTGACCTTCGTTTGGGAGAAAAATGCAAAGGTACAAGACAGCTTTTCCTTGCCAATATCTCTCTTTTGCAAAGAGCTGCGCATTGGAAAATTCAGGGCTATGTCGTGTAGATGATGGCCTAACAGGAGGCTTTAAAATTTTCTTTCTAGTGTCCTTCGTTTGGGAGAAAAATGCAATGGTACAAGACAGCTTTTCCTTGCCAATATCTCTCTTTTGCAAAGAGCTACGCATTGGAAAATTCAGGGCTATGTCGTGTAGATGATGGCCTAACAGGAGGCTTTAAAATTTTAATTCTAGTGTCCTTCGTTTGGGAGAAAAATGCAATGGTACAAGACAGCTTTTCCTTGCCAATATCTCTCTTTTGCAAAGAGCTACGCATTGGAAAATTCAGGGCTATGTCGTGTAGATGATGGCCTAACAGGAGGCTTTAAAATTTTAATTCTAGTGTCCTTCGTTTGGGAGAAAAATGCAAAGGTACAAGACAGCTTTTCCTTGCCAATATCTCTCTTTTGCAAAGAGCTGCGCATTGGAAAATTCAGGGCTATATCGTGTAGATGATGGCCTAACAGGAGGCTTTAAAATTTTCTTTCTAGTGTCCTTCGTTTGGGAGAAAAATGCAATGGTACAAGACAGCTTTTCCTTGCCAATATCTCTCTTTTGCAAAGAGCTACGCATTGGAAAATTCAGGGCTATGTCGTGTAGATGATAGCCTAACAGGAGGCTTTAAAATTTTCTTTCTAGTGTCCTTCGTTTGGGAGAAAAATGCAATGGTACAAGACAGCTTTTCCTTGCCAATATCTCTCTTTTGCAAAGAGCTGCGCATTGGAAAATTCAGGGCTATGTCGTGTAGATGATGGCCTAACAGGAGGCTTTAAAATTTTAATTCTAGTGTCCTTCGTTTGGGAGAAAAATGCAAAGGTACAAGACAGCTTTTCCTTGCCAATATCTCTCTTTTGCAAAGAGCTGCGCATTGGAAAATTCAGGGCTATATCGTGTAGATGATGGCCTAACAGGAGGCTTTAAAATTTTCTTTCTAGTGTCCTTCGTTTGGGAGAAAAATGCAATGGTACAAGACAGCTTTTCCTTGCCAATATCTCTCTTTTGCAAAGAGCTACGCATTGGAAAATTCAGGGCTATGTCGTGTAGATGATAGCCTAACAGGAGGCTTTAAAATTTTCTTTCTAGTGTCCTTCGTTTGGGAGAAAAATGCAATGGTACAAGACAGCTTTTCCTTGCCAATATCTCTCTTTTGCAAAGAGCTGCGCATTGGAAAATTCAGGGCTATGTCGTGTAGATGATGGCCTAACAGGAGGCTTTAAAATTTTCTTTCTAGTGTCCTTCGTTTTGGAGAAAAATGCAATGGTACAATACAGCTTTTCCTTGCCAATATCTCTCTTTTGCAAAGAGCTACGCATTGGAAAATTCAGGGCTATGTCGTGTAGATGATGGCCTAACAGGAGGCTTTAAAATTTTCTTTCTAGTGACCTTCGTTTGGGAGAAAAATGCAAAGGTACAAGACAGCTTTTCCTTGCCAATATCTCTCTTTTGCAAAGAGCTGCGCATTGGAAAATGCAGGGCTATGTCGTGTAGATGATGGCCTAACAGGAGGCTTTAAAATTTTCTTTCTAGTGTTCTTCGTTTGGAAGAAAAATGCAATGGTACAAGACAGCTTTTCCTTGCCAATATCTCTCTTTTGCAAAGAGCTGCGCATTGGAAAATTCAGGGCTATGTCGTGTAGATGATGGCCTAACAGGAGGCTTTAAAATTTTCTTTCTAGTGTCCTTCGTTTGGGAGAAAAATGCAATGGTACAAGACAGCTTTTCCTTGCCAATATCTCTCTTTTGCAAAGAGCTACGCATTGGAAAATTCAGGGCTATGTCGTGTAGATGATGGCCTAACAGGAGGCTTTAAAATTTTAATTCTAGTGTCCTTCGTTTGGGAGAAAAATGCAAAGGTACAAGACAGCTTTTCCTTGCCAATATCTCTCTTTTGCAAAGAGCTGCGCATTGGAAAATTCAGGGCTATATCGTGTAGATGATGGCCTAACAGGAGGCTTTAAAATTTTCTTTCTAGTGTCCTTCGTTTGGGAGAAAAATGCAATGGTACAAGACAGCTTTTCCTTGCCAATATCTCTCTTTTGCAAAGAGCTACGCATTGGAAAATTCAGGGCTATGTCGTGTAGATGATGGCCTAACAGGAGGCTTTAAAATTTTCTTTCTAGTGTCCTTCGTTTGGGAGAAAAATGCAATGGTACAAGACAGCTTTTCCTTGCCAATATCTCTCTCTTGCAAAGAGCTGCGCATTGGAAAATTCAGGGCTATGTCGTGTAGATGATGGCCTAACAGGAGGCTTTAAAATTTTCTTTCTAGTGACCTTAGTTTAGGAGAAAAATGCAAAGGTACAAGACAGCTTTTCCTTGCCAATATCTCTCTTTTGCAAAGAGCTGCGCATTGGAAAATTCAGGGCTATGTCGTGTAGATGATGGCCTAACAGGAGGCTTTAAAATTTTAATTCTAGTTTCCTTCGTTTGGGAGAAAAATGCAATGGTACAAGACAGCTTTTCCTTGCCAATATCTCTCTTTTGCAAAGAGCTACGCATTGGAAAATTCAGGGCTATGTCGTGTAGATGATGGCCTAACAGGAGGCTTTAAAATTTTAATTCTAGTGTCCTTCGTTTGGGAGAAAAATGCAAAGGTACAAGATAGCTTTTCCTTGCCAATATCTCTCTTTTGCAAAGAGCTACGCATTGGAAAATTCAGGGCTATGTCGTGTAGATGATGGCCTAACAGGAGGCTTTAAAATTTTCTTTCTAGTGTCCTTCGTTTGGGAGAAAAATGCAAAGGTACAAGACAGCTTTTCCTTGCCAATATCTCTCTTTTGCAAAGAGCTGCGCATTGGAAAATTCAGGGCTATGTCGTGTAGATGATGGCCTAACAGGAGGCTTTTAAATTTTCTTTCTAGTGACCTTCGTTTGGGAGAAAAATGCAAAGGTACAAGACAGCTTTTCCTTGCCAATATCTCTCTTTTGCAAAGAGCTGCGCATTGGAAAATTCAGGGCTATGTCGTGTAGATGATGGCCTAACAGGAGGCTTTAAAATTTTCTTTCTAGTGTCCTTCGTTTGGGAGAAAAATGCAATGGTACAAGACAGCTTTTCCTTGCCAATATCTCTCTTTTGCAAAGAGCTACGCATTGGAAAATTCAGGGCTATGTCGTGTAGATGATGGCCTAACAGGAGGCTTTAAAATTTTAATTCTAGTGTCCTTCGTTTGGGAGAAAAATGCAATGGTACAAGACAGCTTTTCCTTGCCAATATCTCTCTTTTGCAAAGAGCTACGCATTGGAAAATTCAGGGCTATGTCGTGTAGATGATGGCCTAACAGGAGGCTTTAAAATTTTAATTCTAGTGTCCTTCGTTTGGGAGAAAAATGCAAAGGTACAAGACAGCTTTTCCTTGCCAATATCTCTCTTTTGCAAAGAGCTGCGCATTGGAAAATTCAGGGCTATATCGTGTAGATGATGGCCTAACAGGAGGCTTTAAAATTTTCTTTCTAGTGTCCTTCGTTTGGGAGAAAAATGCAATGGTACAAGACAGCTTTTCCTTGCCAATATCTCTCTTTTGCAAAGAGCTACGCATTGGAAAATTCAGGGCTATGTCGTGTAGATGATAGCCTAACAGGAGGCTTTAAAATTTTCTTTCTAGTGTCCTTCGTTTGGGAGAAAAATGCAATGGTACAAGACAGCTTTTCCTTGCCAATATCTCTCTTTTGCAAAGAGCTGCGCATTGGAAAATTCAGGGCTATGTCGTGTAGATGATGGCCTAACAGGAGGCTTTAAAATTTTAATTCTAGTGTCCTTCGTTTGGGAGAAAAATGCAAAGGTACAAGACAGCTTTTCCTTGCCAATATCTCTCTTTTGCAAAGAGCTGCGCATTGGAAAATTCAGGGCTATATCGTGTAGATGATGGCCTAACAGGAGGCTTTAAAATTTTCTTTCTAGTGTCCTTCGTTTGGGAGAAAAATGCAATGGTACAAGACAGCTTTTCCTTGCCAATATCTCTCTTTTGCAAAGAGCTACGCATTGGAAAATTCAGGGCTATGTCGTGTAGATGATAGCCTAACAGGAGGCTTTAAAATTTTCTTTCTAGTGTCCTTCGTTTGGGAGAAAAATGCAATGGTACAAGACAGCTTTTCCTTGCCAATATCTCTCTTTTGCAAAGAGCTGCGCATTGGAAAATTCAGGGCTATGTCGTGTAGATGATGGCCTAACAGGAGGCTTTAAAATTTTCTTTCTAGTGTCCTTCGTTTTGGAGAAAAATGCAATGGTACAATACAGCTTTTCCTTGCCAATATCTCTCTTTTGCAAAGAGCTGCGCATTGGAAAATTCAGGGCTATGTCGTGTAGATGATGGCCTAACAGGAGGCTTTAAAATTTTCTTTCTAGTGACCTTCGTTTGGGAGAAAAATGCAAAGGTACAAGACAGCTTTTCCTTGCCAATATCTCTCTTTTGCAAAGAGCTGCGCATTGGAAAATGCAGGGCTATGTCGTGTAGATGATGGCCTAACAGGAGGCTTTAAAATTTTCTTTCTAGTGTTCTTCGTTTGGAAGAAAAATGCAATGGTACAAGACAGCTTTTCCTTGCCAATATCTCTCTTTTGCAAAGAGCTGCGCATTGGAAAATTCAGGGCTATGTCGTGTAGATGATGGCCTAACAGGAGGCTTTAAAATTTTCTTTCTAGTGTCCTTCGTTTGGGAGAAAAATGCAATGGTACAATACAGCTTTTCCTTGCCAATATCTCTCTTTTGCAAAGAGCTACGCATTGGAAAATTCAGGGCTATGTCGTGTAGATGATGGCCTAACAGGAGGCTTTAAAATTTTCTTTCTAGTGACCTTCGTTTGGGAGAAAAATGCAAAGGTACAAGACAGCTTTTCCTTGCCAATATCTCTCTTTTGCAAAGAGCTGCGCATTGGAAAATGCAGGGCTATGTCGTGTAGATGATGGCCTAACAGGAGGCTTTAAAATTTTCTTTCTAGTGTTCTTCGTTTGGAAGAAAAATGCAATGGTACAAGACAGCTTTTCCTTGCCAATATCTCTCTTTTGCAAAGAGCTGCGCATTGGAAAATTCAGGGCTATGTCGTGTAGATGATGGCCTAACAGGAGGCTTTAAAATTTTCTTTCTAGTGTCCTTCGTTTGGGAGAAAAATGCAAAGGTACAAGACAGCTTTTCCTTGCCAATATCTCTCTTTTGCAAAGAGCTGCGCATTGGAAAATTCAGGGCTATATCGTGTAGATGATGGCCTAACAGGAGGCTTTAAAATTTTCTTTCTAGTGTCCTTCGTTTGGGAGAAAAATGCAATGGTACAAGACAGCTTTTCCTTGCCAATATCTCTCTTTTGCAAAGAGCTACGCATTGGAAAATTCAGGGCTATGTCGTGTAGATGATGGCCTAACAGGAGGCTTTAAAATTTTCTTTCTAGTGTCCTTCGTTTGGGAGAAAAATGCAATGGTACAAGACAGCTTTTCCTTGCCAATATCTCTCTCTTGCAAAGAGCTGCGCATTGGAAAATTCAGGGCTATGTCGTGTAGATGATGGCCTAACAGGAGGCTTTAAAATTTTCTTTCTAGTGTCCTTCGTTTGGGAGAAAAATGCGAAAGGTACAAGACAGCTTTTCCTTGCCAATATCTCTCTTTTGCAAAGAGCTGCGCATTGGTAAATGCAGGGCTATGTCGTGTAGATGATGGCCTAACAGGAGGCTTTAAAATTTTCTTTCTAGTGTCCTTCGTTTGGGAGAAAAATGCAATGGTACAAGACAGCTTTTCCTTGCCAATATCTCTCTTTTGCAAAGAGCTACGCATTTGGAAAATTCAGGGCTATGTCGTGTAGATGATGGCCTAACAGGAGGCTTTAAAATTTTCTTTCTAGTGACCTTCGTTTGGGAGAAAAATGCAAAGGTACAAGACAGCTTTTCCTTGCCAATATCTCTCTTTTGCAAAGAGCTGCGCATTGGAAAATTCAGGGCTATTTCGTGTAGATGATGGCCTTAACAGGAGGCTTTAAAATTTTCTTTCTAGTGACCTTCGTTTGGGAGAAAAATGCAAAGGTACAAGACAGCTTTTCCTTGCCAATATCTCTCTTTTGCAAAGAGCTGCGCATTGGAAAATTCAGGGCTATGTCGTGTAGATGATGGCCTAACAGGAGGCTTTAAAATTTTCTTTCTAGTGTCCTTCGTTTGGGAGAAAAATGCAATGGTACAAGACAGCTTTTCCTTGCCAATATCTCTCTTTTGCAAAGAGCTGCGCATTGGAAAATTCAGGGCTATTTCGTGTAGATGATAGCCTAACAGGAGGCTTTAAAATTTTCTTTCTAGTGTCCTTCGTTTGGGAGAAAAATGCAAAGGTACAAGACAGCTTTTCCTTGCCAATATCTCTCTTTTGCAAAGAGCTACGCATTGGAAAATTCAGGGCTATGTCGTGTAGATGATGGCCTAACAGGAGGCTTTAAAATTTTCTTTCTAGTGACCTTCGTTTGGGAGAAAAATGCAAAGGTACAAGACAGCTTTTCCTTGCCAATATCTCTCTTTTGCAAAGAGCTGCGTATTGGAAAATTCAGGGCTATGTCGTGTAGATGATGGCCTAACAGGAGGCTTTAAAATTGTCTTTCTAGTGACCTTCGTTTGGGAGAAAAATGCAAAGGTACAAGACAGCTTTCTTGCCAATATCTCTCTTTTGCAAAGAGCTGCGCATTGGAAAATTCAGGGCTATGTCGTGTAGATGATGGCCTAACAGGAGGCTTTAAAATTGTCTTTCTAGTGACCTTCGTTTGGGAGAAAAATGCAAAGGTACAAGACAGCTTTTCCTTGCCAATATCTCTCTTTTGCAAAGAGCTGCGCATTGGAAAATTCAGGGCTATGTCGTGTAGATGATGGCCTAACAGGAGGCTTTAAAATTTTCTTTCTAGTGTCCTTCGTTTGGGAGAAAAATGCAATGGTACAAGACAGCTTTTCCTTGCCAATATCTCTCTTTTGCAAAGAGCTACGCATTGGAAAATTCAGGGCTATGTCGTGTAGATGATGGCCTAACAGGAGGCTTTAAAATTTTCTTTCTAGTGTCCTTCGTTTGGGAGAAAAATGCAATGGTACAAGACAGCTTTTCCTTGCCAATATCTCTCTTTTGCAAAGAGCTACGCATTGGAAAATTCAGGGCTATGTCGTGTAGATGATGGCCTAACAGGAGGCTTTAAAATTTTAATTCTAGTGTCCTTCGTTTGGGAGAAAAATGCAATGGTACAAGACAGCTTTTCCTTGCCAATATCTCTCTTTTGCAAAGAGCTACGCATTGGAAAATTCAGGGCTATGTCGTGTAGATGATGGCCTAACAGGAGGCTTTAAAATTTTAATTCTAGTGTCCTTCGTTTGGGAGAAAAATGCAAAGGTACAAGACAGCTTTTCCTTGCCAATATCTCTCTTTTGCAAAGAGCTGCGCATTGGAAAATTCAGGGCTATATCGTGTAGATGATGGCCTAACAGGAGGCTTTAAAATTTTCTTTCTAGTGACCTTCGTTTGGGAGAAAAATGCAAAGGTACAAGACAGCTTTTCCTTGCCAATATCTCTCTTTTGCAAAGAGCTGCGCATTGGAAAATGCAGGGCTATGTCGTGTAGATGATGGCCTAACAGGAGGCTTTAAAATTTTCTTTCTAGTGTTCTTCGTTTGGGAGAAAAATGCAATGGTACAAGACAGCTTTTCCTTGCCAATATCTCTCTTTTGCAAAGAGCTGCGCATTGGAAAATTCAGGGCTATTTCGTGTAGATGATGGCCTAACAGGAGGCTTTAAAATTTTCTTTCTAGTGTCCTTCGTTTGGGAGAAAAATGCAAAGGTACAAGACAGCTTTTCCTTGCCAATATCTCTCTTTTGCAAAGAGCTGCGCATTGGAAAATTCAGGGCTATGTCGTGTAGATGATGGCCTAACAGGAGGCTTTAAAATTTTCTTTCTAGTGTCCTTCGTTTGGGAGAAAAATGCAATGGTACAAGACAGCTTTTCCTTGCCAATATCTCTCTTTTGCAAAGAGCTACGCATTGGAAAATTCAGGGCTATGTCGTGTAGATGATGGCCTAACAGGAGGCTTTAAAATTTTAATTCTAGTGTCCTTCGTTTGGGAGAAAAATGCAAAGGTACAAGACAGCTTTTCCTTGCCAATATCTCTCTTTTGCAAAGAGCTGCGCATTGGAAAATTCAGGGCTATATCGTGTAGATGATGGCCTAACAGGAGGCTTTAAAATTTTATTTCTAGTGTCCTTCGTTTGGGAGAAAAATGCAATGGTACAAGACAGCTTTTCCTTGCCAATATCTCTCTTTTGCAAAGAGCTGCGCATTGGAAAATTCAGGGCTATGTCGTGTAGATGATGGCCTAACAGGAGGCTTTAAAATTTTCTTTCTAGTGACCTTCGTTTGGGAGAAAAATGCAAAGGTACAAGACAGCTTTTCCTTGCCAATATCTCTCTTTTGCAAAGAGCTGCGCATTGGAAAATTCAGGGCTATGTCGTGTAGATGATGGCCTAACAGGAGGCTTTAAAATTTTCTTTCTAGTGACCTTCGTTTGGGAGAAAAATGCAAAGGTACAAGACAGCTTTTCCTTGCCAATATCTCTCTTTTGCAAAGAGCTGCGCATTGGAAAATTCAGGGCTATGTCGTGTAGATGATGGCCTAACAGGAGGCTTTAAAATTTTCTTTCTAGTGTCCTTCGTTTGGGAGAAAAATGCAATGGTACAAGACAGCTTTTCCTTGCCAATATCTCTCTTTTGCAAAGAGCTACGCATTGGAAAATTCAGGGCTATGTCGTGTAGATGATGGCCTAACAGGAGGCTTTAAAATTTTAATTCTAGTGTCCTTCGTTTGGGAGAAAAATGCAAAGGTACAAGACAGCTTTTCCTTGCCAATATCTCTCTTTTGCAAAGAGCTGCGCATTGGAAAATTCAGGGCTATATCGTGTAGATGATGGCCTAACAGGAGGCTTTAAAATTTTCTTTCTAGTGTCCTTCGTTTGGGAGAAAAATGCAATGGTACAAGACAGATTTTCCTTGCCAATATCTCTCTTTTGCAAAGAGCTACGCATTGGAAAATTCAGGGCTATGTCGTGTAGATGATGGCCTAACAGGAGGCTTTAAAATTTTCTTTCTAGTGACCTTCGTTTGGGAGAAAAATGCAATGGTACAAGACAGCTTTTCCTTGCCAATATCTCTCTTTTGCAAAGAGCTGCGCATTGGAAAATTCAGGGCTATTTCGTGTAGATGATGGCCTAACAGGAGGCTTTAAAATTTTCTTTCTAGTGTCCTTCGTTTGGGAGAAAAATGCAAAGGTACAAGACAGCTTTTCCTTGCCAATATCTCTCTTTTGCAAAGAGCTGCGCATTGGAAAATTCAGGGCTATGTCGTGTAGATGATGGCCTAACAGGAGGCTTTAAAATTTTCTTTCTAGTGTCCTTCGTTTGGGAGAAAAATGCAATGGTACAAGACAGCTTTTCCTTGCCAATATCTCTCTTTTGCAAAGAGCTACGCATTGGAAAATTCAGGGCTATGTCGTGTAGATGATGGCCTAACAGGAGGCTTTAAAATTTTAATTCTAGTGTCCTTCGTTTGGGAGAAAAATGCAAAGGTACAAGACAGCTTTTCCTTGCCAATATCTCTCTTTTGCAAAGAGCTGCGCATTGGAAAATTCAGGGCTATATCGTGTAGATGATGGCCTAACAGGAGGCTTTAAAATTTTATTTCTAGTGTCCTTCGTTTGGGAGAAAAATGCAATGGTACAAGACAGCTTTTCCTTGCCAATATCTCTCTTTTGCAAAGAGCTGCGCATTGGAAAATTCAGGGCTATGTCGTGTAGATGATGGCCTAACAGGAGGCTTTAAAATTTTCTTTCTAGTGTCCTTCGTTTGGGAGAAAAATGCAATGGTACAAGACAGCTTTTCCTTGCCAATATCTCTCTTTTGCAAAGAGCTACGCATTGGAAAATTCAGGGCTATGTCGTGTAGATGATGGCCTAACAGGAGGCTTTAAAATTTTAATTCTAGTGTCCTTCGTTTGGGAGAAAAATGCAAAGGTACAAGACAGCTTTTCCTTGCCAATATCTCTCTTTTGCAAACAGCTGCGCATTGGAAAATTCAGGGCTATGTCGTGTAGATGATGGCCTAACAGGAGGCTTTAAAATTTTCTTTCTAGTGTCCTTCGTTTGGGAGAAAAATGCAATGGTACAAGACAGCTTTTCCTTGCCAATATCTCTCTTTTGCAAAGAGCTACGCATTGGAAAATTCAGGGCTATGTCGTGTATATGATGGCCTAACAGGAGGCTTTAAAATTTTAATTCTAGTGTCCTTCGTTTGGGAGAAAAATGCAATGGTACAAGACAGCTTTTCCTTGCCAATATCTCTCTTTTGCAAAGAGCTACGCATTGGAAAATTCAGGGCTTTGTCGTGTAGATGATGGCCTAACAGGAGGCTTTAAAATTTTAATTCTAGTGTCCTTCGTTTGGGAGAAAAATGCAAAGGTACAAGACAGCTTTTCCTTGCCAATATCTCTCTTTTGCAAAGAGCTGCGCATTGGAAAATTCAGGGCTATATCGTGTAGATGATGGCCTAACAGGAGGCTTTAAAATTTTCTTTCTAGTGACCTTCGTTTGGGAGAAAAATGCAAAGGTACAAGACAGCTTTTCCTTGCCAATATCTCTCTTTTGCAAAGAGCTGCGCATTGGAAAATGCAGGGCTATGTCGTGTAGATGATGGCCTAACAGGAGGCTTTAAAATTTTCTTTCTAGTGTTCTTCGTTTGGGAGAAAAATGCAATGGTACAAGACAGCTTTTCCTTGCCAATATCTCTCTTTTGCAAAGAGCTGCGCATTGGAAAATTCAGGGCTATTTCGTGTAGATGATGGCCTAACAGGAGGCTTTAAAATTTTCTTTCTAGTGTCCTTCGTTTGGGAGAAAAATGCAAAGGTACAAGACAGCTTTTCCATGCCAATATCTCTCTTTTGCAAAGAGCTGCGCATTGGAAAATTCAGGGCTATGTCGTGTAGATGATGGCCTAACAGGAGGCTTTAAAATTTTCTTTCTAGTGTCCTTCGTTTGGGAGAAAAATGCAATGGTACAAGACAGCTTTTCCTTGCCAATATCTCTCTTTTGCAAAGAGCTACGCATTGGAAAATTCAGGGCTATGTCGTGTAGATGATGGCCTAACAGGAGGCTTTAAAATTTTAATTCTAGTGTCCTTCGTTTGGGAGAAAAATGCAAAGGTACAAGACAGCTTTTCCTTGCCAATATCTCTCTTTTGCAAAGAGCTGCGCATTGGAAAATTCAGGGCTATATCGTGTAGATGATGGCCTAACAGGAGGCTTTAAAATTTTATTTCTAGTGTCCTTCGTTTGGGAGAAAAATGCAATGGTACAAGACAGCTTTTCCTTGCCAATATCTCTCTTTTGCAAAGAGCTGCGCATTGGAAAATTCAGGGCTATATCGTGTAGATGATGCCCTAACAGGAGGCTTTAAAATTTTCTTTCTAGTGTCCTTCGTTTGGGAGAAAAATGCAATGGTACAAGACAGCTTTTCCTTGCCAATATCTCTCTTTTGCAAAGAGCTACGCATTGGAAAATTCAGGGCTATGTCGTGTAGATGATGGCCTAACAGGAGGCTTTAAAATTTTCTTTCTAGTGACCTTCGTTTGGGAGAAAAATGCAAAGGTACAAGACAGCTTTTCCTTGCCAATATCTCTCTTTTGCAAAGAGCTGCGCATTGGTAAATGCAGGGCTATGTCGTGTAGATGATGGCCTAACAGGAGGCTTTAAAATTTTCTTTCTAGTGTCCTTCGTTTGGGAGAAAAAAGCAATGGTACAAGACAGCTTTTCCTTGCCAATATCTCTCTTTTGCAAAGAGCTGCGCATTGGAAAATTCAGGGCTATTTCGTGTAGATGATGGCCTAACAGGAGGCTTTAAAATTTTCTTTCTAGTGTCCTTCGTTTGGGAGAAAAATGCAATGGTACAAGACAGCTTTTCCTTGCCAATATCTCTCTTTTGCAAAGAGCTGCGCATTGGAAAATTCAGGGCTATGTCGTGTAGATGATGGCCTAACAGGAGGCTTTAAAATTTTCTTTCTAGTGTCCTTCGTTTGGGAGAAAAATGCAATGGTACAAGACAGCTTTTCCTTGCCAATATCTCTCTTTTGCAAAGAGCTACGCATTGGAAAATTCAGGGCTATGTCGTGTAGATGATGGCCTAACAGGAGGCTTTAAAATTTTAATTCTAGTGTCCTTCGTTTGGGAGAAAAATGCAAAGGTACAAGACAGCTTTTCCTTGCCAATATCTCTCTTTTGCAAAGAGCTGCGCATTGGAAAATTCAGGGCTATGTCGTGTAGATGATGGCCTAACAGGAGGCTTTAAAATTTTCTTTCTAGTGTCCTTCGTTTGGGAGAAAAATGCAATGGTACAAGACAGCTTTTCCTTGCCAATATCTCTCTCTTGCAAAGAGCTGCGCATTGGAAAATTCAGGGCTATGTCGTGTAGATGATGGCCTAACAGGAGGCTTTAAAATTTTCTTTCTAGTGTCCTTCGTTTGGGAGAAAAATGCAATGGTACAAGACAGCTTTTCCTTGCCAATATCTCTCTTTTGCAAAGAGCTACGCATTGGAAAATTCAGGGCTATGTCGTGTAGATGATGGCCTAACAGGAGGCTTTAAAATTTTCTTTCTAGTGACCTTCGTTTGGGAGAAAAATGCAAAGGTACAAGACAGCTTTTCCTTGCCAATATCTCTCTTTTGCAAAGAGCTGCGCATTGGTAAATGCAGGGCTATGTCGTGTAGATGATGGCCTAACAGAAGGCTTTAAAATTTTCTTTCTAGTGTCCTTCGTTTGGGAGAAAAAAGCAATGGTACAAGACAGCTTTTCCTTGCCAATATCTCTCTTTTGCAAAGAGCTGCGCATTGGAAAATTCAGGGCTATTTCGTGTAGATGATGGCCTAACAGGAGGCTTTAAAATTTTCTTTCTAGTGTCCTTCGTTTGGGAGAAAAATGCAATGGTACAAGACAGCTTTTCCTTGCCAATATCTCTCTTTTGCAAAGAGCTACGCATTGGAAAATTCAGGGCTATGTCGTGTAGATGATGGCCTAACAGGAGGCTTTAAAATTTTCTTTCTAGTGTCCTTCGTTTGGGAGAAAAATGCAATGGTACAAGACAGCTTTTCCTTGCCAATATCTCTCTCTTGCAAAGAGCTGCGCATTGGAAAATTCAGGGCTATGTCGTGTAGATGATGGCCTAACAGGAGGCTTTAAAATTTTCTTTCTAGTGTCCTTCGTTTGGGAGAAAAATGCAATGGTACAAGACAGCTTTTCCTTGCCAATATCTCTCTTTTGCAAAGAGCTACGCATTGGAAAATTCAGGGCTATGTCGTGTAGATGATGGCCTAACAGGAGGCTTTAAAATTTTCTTTCTAGTGACCTTCGTTTGGGAGAAAAATGCAAAGGTACAAGACAGCTTTTCCTTGCCAATATCTCTCTTTTGCAAAGAGCTGCGCATTGGTAAATGCAGGGCTATGTCGTGTAGATGATGGCCTAACAGGAGGCTTTAAAATTTTCTTTCTAGTGTCCTTCGTTTGGGAGAAAAAAGCAATGGTACAAGACAGCTTTTCCTTGCCAATATCTCTCTTTTGCAAAGAGCTGCGCATTGGAAAATTCAGGGCTATTTCGTGTAGATGATGGCCTAACAGGAGGCTTTAAAATTTTCTTTCTAGTGTCCTTCGTTTGGGAGAAAAATGCAAAGGTACAAGACAGCTTTTCCTTGCCAATATTTCTCTTTTGCAAAGAGCTACGCATTGGAAAATTCAGGGCTATGTCGTGTAGATGATGGCCTAACAGGAGGCTTTAAAATTTTCTTTCTAGTGACCTTCGTTTGGGAGAAAAATGCAAAGGTACAAGACAGCTTTTCCTTGCCAATATCTCTCTTTTGCAAAGAGCTGCGCATTGGAAAATTCAGGGCTATGTCGTGTAGATGATGGCCTAACAGGAGGCTTTAAAATTTTCTTTCTAGTGACCTTCGTTTGGGAGAAAAATGCAAAGGTACAAGACAGCTTTTCCTTGCCAATATCTCTCTTTTGCAAAGAGCTGCGCATTGGAAAATTCAGGGCTATGTCGTGTAGATGATGGCCTAACAGGAGGCTTTAAAATTTTCTTTCTAGTGACCTTCGTTTGGGAGAAAAATGCAAAGGTACAAGACAGCTTTTCCTTGCCAATATCTCTCTTTTGCAAAGAGCTGCGCATTGGAAAATTCAGGGCTATGTCGTGTAGATGATGGCCTAACAGGAGGCTTTAAAATTTTCTTTCTAGTGTCCTTCGTTTGGGAGAAAAATGCAATGGTACAAGACAGCTTTTCCTTGCCAATATCTCTCTTTTGCAAAGAGCTGCGCATTGGAAAATTCAGGGCTATTTCGTGTAGATGATGGCCTTAACAGGAGGCTTTAAAATTTTATTTCTAGTGACCTTCGTTTGGGAGAAAAATGCAATGGTACAAGACAGCTTTTCCTTGCCAATATTTCTCTTTTGCAAAGAGCTGCGCATTGGAAAATTCAGGGCTATATCGTGTAGATGATGGCCTAACAGGAGGCTTTAAAATTTTAATTCTAGTGTCCTTCGTTTGGGAGAAAAATGCAAAGGTACAAGACAGCTTTTCCTTGCCAATATCTCTCTTTTGCAAAGAGCTGCGCATTGGAAAATTCAGGGCTATATCGTGTAGATGATGGCCTAACAGGAGGCTTTAAATTTTTCTTTCTAGTGTCCTTCGTTTGGGAGAAAAATGCAATGGTACAAGACAGCTTTTCCTTGCAAATATCTCTCTTTTGCAAAGAGCTACGCATTGGAAAATTCAGGGCTATGTCGTGTAGATGATGGCCTAACAGGAGGCTTTAAAATTTTCTTTCTAGTGTCCTTCGTTTGGGAGAAAAATGCAATGGTACAAGACAGCTTTTCCTTGCCAATATCTCTCTCTTGCAAAGAGCTGCGCATTGGAAAATTCAGGGCTATGTCGTGTAGATGATGGCCTAACAGGAGGCTTTAAAATTTTCTTTCTAGTGTCCTTCGTTTAGGAGAAAAATGCAATGGTACTAGACAGCTTTTCCTTGCCAATATCTCTCTTTTGCAAAGAGCTACGCATTGGAAAATTCAGGGTTATGTCGTGTAGATGATGGCCTAACAGGAGGCTTTAAAATTTTCTTTCTAGTGTCCTTCGTTTGGGAGAAAAATGCAATGGTACAAGACAGCTTTTCCTTGCCAATATCTCTCTTTTGCAAAGAGCTGCGCATTGGAAAATTCAGGGCTATTTCGTGTAGATGATGGCCTAACAGGAGGCTTTAAAATTTTCTTTCTAGTGACCTTCGTTTGGGAGAAAAATGCAATGGTACAAGACAGCTTTTCCTTGCCAATATCTCTCTTTTGCAAAGAGCTGCGCATTGGAAAATTCAGGGCTATATCGTGTAGATGATGGCCTAACAGGAGGCTTTAAAATTTTCTTTCTAGTATCCTTCGTTTGGGAGAAAAATGCAATGGTACAAGACAGCTTTTCCTTGCCAATATCTCTCTTTTGCAAAGAGCTACGCATTGGAAAATTCAGGGCTATGTCGTGTAGATGATGGCCTAACAGGAGGCTTTAAAATTTTCTTTCTAGTGTCCTTCGTTTGGGAGAAAAATGCAAAGGTACAAGACAGCTTTTCCTTGCCAATATCTCTCTCTAGCAAAGAGCTGCGCATTGGAAAATTCAGGGCTATGTCGTGTAGATGATGGCCTAACAGGAGGCTTTAAAATTTTCTTTCTAGTGTCCTTCGTTTGGGAGAAAAATGCAATGGTACAAGACAGCTTTTCCTTGCCAATATCTCTCTTTTGCAAAGAGCTACGCATTGGAAAATTCAGGGTTATGTCGTGTAGATGATGGCCTAACAGGAGGCTTTAAAATTTTCTTTCTAGTGACCTTCGTTTGGGAGAAAAATGCAAAGGTACAAGACAGCTTTTCCTTGCCAATATCTCTCTTTTGCAAAGAGCTGCGCATTGGTAAATGCAGGGCTATGTCGTGTAGATGATGGCCTAACAGGAGGCTTTAAAATTTTCTTTCTAGTGTCCTTCGTTTGGGAGAAAAATGCAAAGGTACAAGACAGCTTTTCCTTGCCAATATTTCTCTTTTGCAAAGAGCTACGCATTGGAAAATTCAGGGCTATGTCGTGTAGATGATGGCCTAACAGGAGGCTTTAAAATTTTCTTTTTAGTGACCTTCGTTTGGGAGAAAAATGCAAAGGTACAAGACAGCTTTTCCTTGCCAATATCTCTCTTTTGCAAAGAGCTGCGCATTGGAAAATTCAGGGCTATGTCGTGTAGATGATGGCCTAACAGGAGGCTTTAAAATTTTCTTTCTAGTGACCTTCGTTTGGGAGAAAAATGCAAAGGTACAAGACAGCTTTTCCTTGCCAATATCTCTCTTTTGCAAAGAGCTGCGCATTGGAAAATTCAGGGCTATGTCGTGTAGATGATGGCCTAACAGGAGGCTTTAAAATTGTCTTTCTAGTGACCTTCGTTTGGGAGAAAAATGCAAAGGTACAAGACAGCTTTTCCTTGCCAATATCTCTCTTTTGCAAAGAGCTGCGCATTGGAAAATTCAGGGCTATGTCGTGTAGATGATGGCCTAACAGGAGGCTTTAAAATTTTCTTTCTAGTGACCTTCGTTTGGGAGAAAATGCAATGGTACAAGACAGCTTTTCCTTGCCAATATCTCTCTTTTGCAAAGAGCTACGCATTGGAAAATTCAGGGCTATGTCGTGTAGATGATGGCCTAACAGGAGGCTTTAAAATTTTAATTCTAGTGTCCTTCGTTTGGGAGAAAAATGCAAAGGTACAAGACAGCTTTTCCTTGCCAATATCTCTCTTTTGCAAAGAGCTGCGCATTGGAAAATTCAGGGCTATATCGTGTAGATGATGGCCTAACAGGAGGCTTTAAAATTTTATTTCTAGTGTCCTTCGTTTGGGAGAAAAATGCAATGGTACAAGACAGCTTTTCCTTGCCAATATCTCTCTTTTGCAAAGAGCTGCGCATTGCAAAATTCAGGGCTATGTCGTGTAGATGATGGCCTAACAGGAGGCTTTAAAATTTTCTTTCTAGTGACCTTCGTTTGGGAGAAAAATGCAAAGGTACAAGACAGCTTTTCCTTGCCAATATCTCTCTTTTGCAAAGAGCTGCGCATTGGAAAATTCAGGGCTATGTCGTGTAGATGATGGCCTAACAGGAGGCTTTAAAATTTTCTTTCTAGTGTCCTTCGTTTGGGAGAAAAATGCAATGGTACAAGACAGCTTTTCCTTGCCAATATCTCTCTTTTGCAAAGAGCTACGCATTGGAAAATTCAGGGCTATGTCGTGTAGATGATGGCCTAACAGGAGGCTTTAAAATTTTAATTCTAGTGTCCTTCGTTTGGGAGAAAAATGCAAAGGTACAAGACAGCTTTTCCTTGCCAATATCTCTCTTTTGCAAAGAGCTGCGCATTGGAAAATTCAGGGCTATATCGTGTAGATGATGGCCTAACAGGAGGCTTTCAAATTTTCTTTCTAGTGTCCTTCGTTTGGGAGAAAAATGCAATGGTACAAGACAGCTTTTCCTTGCCAATATCTCTCTTTTGCAAAGAGCTACGCATTGGAAAATTCAGGGCTATGTCGTGTAGATGATGGCCTAACAGGAGGCTTTAAAATTTTCTTTCTAGTGTCCTTCGTTTGGGAGAAAAATGCAATGGTACAAGACAGCTTTTCCTTGCCAATATCTCTCTCTTGCAAAGAGCTGCGCATTGGAAAATTCAGGGCTATGTCGTGTAGATGATGGCCTAACAGGAGGCTTTAAAATTTTCTTTCTAGTGTCCTTCGTTTGGGAGAAAAATGCAATGGTACAAGACAGCTTTTCCTTGCCAATATCTCTCTTTTGCAAAGAGCTACGCATTGGAAAATTCAGGGCTATGTCGTGTAGATGATGGCCTAACAGGAGGCTTTAAAATTTTCTTTCTAGTGACCTTCGTTTGGGAGAAAAATGCAAAGGTACAAGACAGCTTTTCCTTGCCAATATCTCTCTTTTGCAAAGAGCTGCGCATTGGTAAATGCAGGGCTATGTCGTGTAGATGATGGCCTAACAGGAGGCTTTAAAATTTTCTTTCTAGTGTCCTTCGTTTGGGAGAAAAAAGCAATGGTACAAGACAGCTTTTCCTTGCCAATATCTCTCTTTTGCAAAGAGCTGCGCATTGGAAAATTCAGGGCTATTTCGTGTAGATGATGGCCTAACAGGAGGCTTTAAAATTTTCTTTCTAGTGTCCTTCGTTTGGGAGAAAAATGCAAAGGTACAAGACAGCTTTTCCTTGCCAATATTTCTCTTTTGCAAAGAGCTACGCATTGGAAAATTCAGGGCTATGTCGTGTAGATGATGGCCTAACAGGAGGCTTTAAAATTTTCTTTCTAGTGACCTTCGTTTGGGAGAAAAATGCAAAGGTACAAGACAGCTTTTCCTTGCCAATATCTCTCTTTTGCAAAGAGCTGCGCATTGGAAAATTCAGGGCTATGTCGTGTAGATGATGGCCTAACAGGAGGCTTTAAAATTTTCTTTCTAGTGACCTTCGTTTGGGAGAAAAATGCAAAGGTACAAGACAGCTTTTCCTTGCCAATATCTCTCTTTTGCAAAGAGCTGCGCATTGGAAAATTCAGGGCTATGTCGTGTAGATGATGGCCTAACAGGAGGCTTTAAAATTTTCTTTCTAGTGACCTTCGTTTGGGAGAAAAATGCAAAGGTACAAGACAGTTTTTCCTTGCCAATATCTCTCTTTTGCAAAGAGCTGCGCATTGGAAAATTCAGGGCTATGTCGTGTAGATGATGGCCTAACAGGAGGCTTTAAAATTTTCTTTCTAGTGTCCTTCGTTTGGGAGAAAAATGCAATGGTACAAGACAGCTTTTCCTTGCCAATATCTCTCTTTTGCAAAGAGCTGCGCATTGGAAAATTCAGGGCTATTTCGTGTAGATGATGGCCTTAACAGGAGGCTTTAAAATTTTCTTTCTAGTGACCTTCGTTTGGGAGAAAAATGCAATGGTACAAGACAGCTTTTCCTTGCCAATATTTCTCTTTTGCAAAGAGCTGCGCATTGGAAAATTCAGGGCTATATCGTGTAGATGATGGCCTAACAGGAGGCTTTAAAATTTTAATTCTAGTGTCCTTCGTTTGGGAGAAAAATGCAAAGGTACAAGACAGCTTTTCCTTGCCAATATCTCTCTTTTGCAAAGAGCTGCGCATTGGAAAATTCAGGGCTATGTCGTGTAGATGATGGCCTAACAGGAGGCTTTAAAATTTTCTTTCTAGTGTCCTTCGTTTGGGAGAAAAATGCAATGGTACAAGACAGCTTTTCCTTGCCAATATCTCTCTTTTGCAAAGAGCTACGCATTGGAAAATTCAGGGCTATGTCGTGTAGATGATGGCCTAACAGGAGGCTTTAAAATTTTAATTCTAGTGTCCTTCGTTTGGGAGAAAAATGCAAAGGTACAAGACAGCTTTTCCTTGCCAATATCTCTCTTTTGCAAAGAGCTGCGCATTGGAAAATTCAGGGCTATATCGTGTAGATGATGGCCTAACAGGAGGCTTTCAAATTTTCTTTCTAGTGTCCTTCGTTTGGGAGAAAAATGCAATGGTACAAGACAGCTTTTCCTTGCCAATATCTCTCTTTTGCAAAGAGCTACGCATTGGAAAATTCAGGGCTATGTCGTGTAGATGATGGCCTAACAGGAGGCTTTAAAATTTTCTTTCTAGTGTCCTTCGTTTGGGAGAAAAATGCAATGGTACAAGACAGCTTTTCCTTGCCAATATCTCTCTCTTGCAAAGAGCTGCGCATTGGAAAATTCAGGGCTATGTCGTGTAGATGATGGCCTAACAGGAGGCTTTAAAATTTTCTTTCTAGTGTCCTTCGTTTGGGAGAAAAATGCAATGGTACAAGACAGCTTTTCCTTGCCAATATCTCTCTTTTGCAAAGAGCTACGCATTGGAAAATTCAGGGCTATGTCGTGTAGATGATGGCCTAACAGGAGGCTTTAAAATTTTCTTTCTAGTGACCTTCGTTTGGGAGAAAAATGCAAAGGTACAAGACAGCTTTTCCTTGCCAATATCTCTCTTTTGCAAAGAGCTGCGCATTGGTAAATGCAGGGCTATGTCGTGTAGATGATGGCCTAACAGGAGGCTTTAAAATTTTCTTTCTAGTGTCCTTCGTTTGGGAGAAAAAAGCAATGGTACAAGACAGCTTTTCCTTGCCAATATCTCTCTTTTGCAAAGAGCTGCGCATTGGAAAATTCAGGGCTATTTCGTGTAGATGATGGCCTAACAGGAGGCTTTAAAATTTTCTTTCTAGTGTCCTTCGTTTGGGAGAAAAATGCAAAGGTACAAGACAGCTTTTCCTTGCCAATATTTCTCTTTTGCAAAGAGCTACGCATTGGAAAATTCAGGGCTATGTCGTGTAGATGATGGCCTAACAGGAGGCTTTAAAATTTTCTTTCTAGTGACCTTCGTTTGGGAGAAAAATGCAAAGGTACAAGACAGCTTTTCCTTGCCAATATCTCTCTTTTGCAAAGAGCTGCGCATTGGAAAATTCAGGGCTATGTCGTGTAGATGATGGCCTAACAGGAGGCTTTAAAATTTTCTTTCTAGTGACCTTCGTTTGGGAGAAAAATGCAAAGGTACAAGACAGCTTTTCCTTGCCAATATCTCTCTTTTGCAAAGAGCTGCGCATTGGAAAATTCAGGGCTATGTCGTGTAGATGATGGCCTAACAGGAGGCTTTAAAATTTTCTTTCTAGTGTCCTTCGTTTGGGAGAAAAATGCAATGGTACAAGACAGCTTTTCCTTGCCAATATCTCTCTTTTGCAAAGAGCTACGCATTGGAAAATTCAGGGCTATGTCGTGTAGATGATGGCCTAACAGGAGGCTTTAAAATTTTAATTCTAGTGTCCTTCGTTTGGGAGAAAAATGCAAAGGTACAAGACAGCTTTTCCTTGCCAATATCTCTCTTTTGCAAAGAGCTGCGCATTGGAAAATTCAGGGCTATATCGTGTAGATGATGGCCTAACAGGAGGCTTTCAAATTTTCTTTCTAGTGTCCTTCGTTTGGGAGAAAAATGCAATGGTACAAGACAGCTTTTCCTTGCCAATATCTCTCTTTTGCAAAGAGCTACGCATTGGAAAATTCAGGGCTATGTCGTGTAGATGATGGCCTAACAGGAGGCTTTAAAATTTTCTTTCTAGTGTCCTTCGTTTGGGAGAAAAATGCAATGGTACAAGACAGCTTTTCCTTGCCAATATCTCTCTCTTGCAAAGAGCTGCGCATTGGAAAATTCAGGGCTATGTCGTGTAGATGATGGCCTAACAGGAGGCTTTAAAATTTTCTTTCTAGTGTCCTTCGTTTGGGAGAAAAATGCAATGGTACAAGACAGCTTTTCCTTGCCAATATCTCTCTTTTGCAAAGAGCTACGCATTGGAAAATTCAGGGCTATGTCGTGTAGATGATGGCCTAACAGGAGGCTTTAAAATTTTCTTTCTAGTGACCTTCGTTTGGGAGAAAAATGCAAAGGTACAAGACAGCTTTTCCTTGCCAATATCTCTCTTTTGCAAAGAGCTGCGCATTGGAAAATTCAGGGCTATGTCGTGTAGATGATGGCCTAACAGGAGGCTTTAAAATTTTCTTTCTAGTGACCTTCGTTTGGGAGAAAAATGCAAAGGTACAAGACAGTTTTTCCTTGCCAATATCTCTCTTTTGCAAAGAGCTGCGCATTGGAAAATTCAGGGCTATGTCGTGTAGATGATGGCCTAACAGGAGGCTTTAAAATTTTCTTTCTAGTGTCCTTCGTTTGGGAGAAAAATGCAATGGTACAAGACAGCTTTTCCTTGCCAATATCTCTCTTTTGCAAAGAGCTGCGCATTGGAAAATTCAGGGCTATTTCGTGTAGATGATGGCCTTAACAGGAGGCTTTAAAATTTTCTTTCTAGTGACCTTCGTTTGGGAGAAAAATGCAATGGTACAAGACAGCTTTTCCTTGCCAATATTTCTCTTTTGCAAAGAGCTGCGCATTGGAAAATTCAGGGCTATATCGTGTAGATGATGGCCTAACAGGAGGCTTTAAAATTTTAATTCTAGTGTCCTTCGTTTGGGAGAAAAATGCAAAGGTACAAGACAGCTTTTCCTTGCCAATATCTCTCTTTTGCAAAGAGCTGCGCATTGGAAAATTCAGGGCTATATCGTGTAGATGATGGCCTAACAGGAGGCTTTAAAATTTTCTTTCTAGTGTCCTTCGTTTGGGAGAAAAATGCAATGGTACAAGACAGCTTTTCCTTGCAAATATCTCTCTTTTGCAAAGAGCTACGCATTGGAAAATTCAGGGCTATGTCGTGTAGATGATGGCCTAACAGGAGGCTTTAAAATTTTCTTTCTAGTGTCCTTCGTTTGGGAGAAAAATGCAATGGTACAAGACAGCTTTTCCTTGCCAATATCTCTCTCTTGCAAAGAGCTGCGCATTGGAAAATTCAGGGCTATGTCGTGTAGATGATGGCCTAACAGGAGGCTTTAAAATTTTCTTTCTAGTGTCCTTCGTTTAGGAGAAAAATGCAATGGTACTAGACAGCTTTTCCTTGCCAATATCTCTCTTTTGCAAAGAGCTACGCATTGGAAAATTCAGGGTTATGTCGTGTAGATGATGGCCTAACAGGAGGCTTTAAAATTTTCTTTCTAGTGACCTTCGTTTGGGAGAAAAATGCAAAGGTACAAGACAGCTTTTCCTTGCCAATATCTCTCTTTTGCAAAGAGCTGCGCATTGGTAAATGCAGGGCTATGTCGTGTAGATGATGGCCTAACAGGAGGCTTTAAAATTTTCTTTCTAGTGTCCTTCGTTTGGGAGAAAAATGCAATGGTACAAGACAGCTTTTCCTTGCCAATATCTCTCTTTTGCAAAGAGCTGCGCATTGGAAAATTCAGGGCTATTTCGTGTAGATGATGGCCTAACAGGAGGCTTTAAAATTTTCTTTCTAGTGACCTTCGTTTGGGAGAAAAATGCAATGGTACAAGACAGCTTTTCCTTGCCAATATCTCTCTTTTGCAAAGAGCTGCGCATTGGAAAATTCAGGGCTATATCGTGTAGATGATGGCCTAACAGGAGGCTTTAAAATTTTCTTTCTAGTGTCCTTCGTTTGGGAGAAAAATGCAATGGTACAAGACACCTTTTCCTTGCCAATATCTCTCTTTTGCAAAGAGCTACGCATTGGAAAATTCAGGGTTATGTCGTGTAGATGATGGCCTAACAGGAGGCTTTAAAATTTTCTTTCTAGTGACCTTCGTTTGGGAGAAAAATGCAAAGGTACAAGACAGCTTTTCCTTGCCAATATCTCTCTTTTGCAAAGAGCTGCGCATTGGTAAATGCAGGGCTATGTCGTGTAGATGATGGCCTAACAGGAGGCTTTAAAATTTTCTTTCTAGTGTCCTTCGTTTGGGAGAAAAATGCAATGGTACAAGACAGCTTTTCCTTGCCAATATCTCTCTTTTGCAAAGAGCTGCGTATTGGAAAATTCAGGGCTATTTCGTGTAGATGATGGCCTAACAGGAGGCTTTAAAATTTTCTTTCTAGTGTCCTTCGTTTGGGAGAAAAATGCAAAGGTACAAGACAGCTTTTCCTTGCCAATATTTCTCTTTTGCAAAGAGCTACGCATTGGAAAATTCAGGGCTATGTCGTGTAGATGATGGCCTAACAGGAGGCTTTAAAATTTTCTTTTTAGTGACCTTCGTTTGGGAGAAAAATGCAAAGCTACAAGACAGCTTTTCCTTGCCAATATCTCTCTTTTGCAAAGAGCTGCGCATTGGAAAATTCAGGGCTATGTCGTGTAGATGATGGCCTAACAGGAGGCTTTAAAATTTTCTTTCTAGTGACCTTCGTTTGGGAGAAAAATGCAAAGGTACAAGACAGCTTTTCCTTGCCAATATCTCTCTTTTGCAAAGAGCTGCGCATTGGAAAATTCAGGGCTATGTCGTGTAGATGATGGCCTAACAGGAGGCTTTAAAATTGTCTTTCTAGTGACCTTCGTTTGGGAGAAAAATGCAAAGGTACAAGACAGCTTTTCCTTGCCAATATCTCTCTTTTGCAAAGAGCTGCGCATTGGAAAATTCAGGGCTATGTCGTGTAGATGATGGCCTAACAGGAGGCTTTAAAATTTTCTTTCTAGTGTCCTTCGTTTGGGAGAAAAATGCAATGGTACAAGACAGCTTTTCCTTGCCAATATCTCTCTTTTGCAAAGAGCTACGCATTGGAAAATTCAGGGCTATGTCGTGTAGATGATGGCCTAACAGGAGGCTTTAAAATTTTCTTTCTAGTGACCTTCGTTTGGGAGAAAAATGCAAAGGTACAAGACAGCTTTTCCTTGCCAATATCTCTCTTTTGCAAAGAGCTGCGCATTGGAAAATTCAGGGCTATGTCGTGTAGATGATGGCCTAACAGGAGGCTTTAAAATTTTCTTTCTAGTGACCTTCGTTTGGGAGAAAAATGCAAAGGTACAAGACAGCTTTTCCTTGCCAATATCTCTCTTTTGCAAAGAGCTGCGCATTGGAAAATTCAGGGCTATGTCGTGTAGATGATGGCCTAACAGGAGGCTTTAAAATTTTCTTTCTAGTGACCTTCGTTTGGGAGAAAAATGCAAAGGTACAAGACAGCTTTTCCTTGCCAATATCTCTCTTTTGCAAAGAGCTGCGCATTGGAAAATTCAGGGCTATGTCGTGTAGATGATGGCCTAACAGGAGGCTTTAAAATTTTCTTTCTAGTGTCCTTCGTTTGGGAGAAAAATGCAATGGTACAAGACAGCTTTTCCTTGCCAATATCTCTCTTTTGCAAAGAGCTGCGCATTGGAAAATTCAGGGCTATTTCGTGTAGATGATGGCCTAACAGGAGGCTTTAAAATTTTCTTTCTAGTGTCCTTCGTTTGGGAGAAAAATGCAAAGGTACAAGACAGCTTTTCCTTGCCAATATCTCTCTTTTGCAAAGAGCTACGCATTGGAAAATTCAGGGCTATGTCGTGTAGATGATGGCCTAACAGGAGGCTTTAAAATTTTCTTTCTAGTGACCTTCGTTTGGGAGAAAAATGCAAAGGTACAAGACAGCTTTTCCTTGCCAATATCTCTCTTTTGCAAAGAGCTGCGCATTGGAAAATTCAGGGCTATGTCGTGTAGATGATGGCCTAACAGGAGGCTTTAAAATTTTCTTTCTAGTGACCTTCGTTTGGGAGAAAAATGCAATGGTACAAGACAGCTTTTCCTTGCCAATATCTCTCTTTTGCAAAGAGCTACGCATTGGAAAATTCAGGGCTATGTCGTGTAGATGATGGCCTAACAGGAGGCTTTAAAATTTTAATTCTAGTGTCCTTCGTTTGGGAGAAAAATGCAAAGGTACAAGACAGCTTTTCCTTGCCAATATCTCTCTTTTGCAAAGAGCTGCGCATTGGAAAATTCAGGGCTATATCGTGTAGATGATGGCCTAACAGGAGGCTTTCAAATTTTCTTTCTAGTGTCCTTCGTTTGGGAGAAAAATGCAATGGTACAAGACAGCTTTTCCTTGCCAATATCTCTCTTTTGCAAAGAGCTACGCATTGGAAAATTCAGGGCTATGTCGTGTAGATGATGGCCTAACAGGAGGCTTTAAAATTTTCTTTCTAGTGTCCTTCGTTTGGGAGAAAAATGCAATGGTACAAGACAGCTTTTCCTTGCCAATATCTCTCTTTTGCAAAGAGCTGCGCATTGGAAAATTCAGGGCTATTTCGTGTAGATGATGGCCTAACAGGAGGCTTTAAAATTTTCTTTCTAGTGTCCTTCGTTTGGGAGAAAAATGCAAAGGTACAAGACAGCTTTTCCTTGCCAATATTTCTCTTTTGCAAAGAGCTACGCATTGGAAAATTCAGGGCTATGTCGTGTAGATGATGGCCTAACAGGAGGCTTTAAAATTTTCTTTCTAGTGACCTTCGTTTGGGAGAAAAATGCAAAGGTACAAGACAGCTTTTCCTTGCCAATATCTCTCTTTTGCAAAGAGCTGCGCATTGGAAAATTCAGGGCTATGTCGTGTAGATGATGGCCTAACAGGAGGCTTTAAAATTTTCTTTCTAGTGACCTTCGTTTGGGAGAAAAATGCAAAGGTACAAGACAGCTTTTCCTTGCCAATATCTCTCTTTTGCAAAGAGCTGCGCATTGGAAAATTCAGGGCTATGTCGTGTAGATGATGGCCTAACAGGAGGCTTTAAAATTTTCTTTCTAGTGACCTTCGTTTGGGAGAAAAATGCAAAGGTACAAGACAGTTTTTCCTTGCCAATATCTCTCTTTTGCAAAGAGCTGCGCATTGGAAAATTCAGGGCTATGTCGTGTAGATGATGGCCTAACAGGAGGCTTTAAAATTTTCTTTCTAGTGTCCTTCGTTTGGGAGAAAAATGCAAAGGTACAAGACAGCTTTTCCTTGCCAATATCTCTCTTTTGCAAAGAGCTGCGCATTGGAAAATTCAGGGCTATTTCGTGTAGATGATGGCCTTAACAGGAGGCTTTAAAATTTTCTTTCTAGTGACCTTCGTTTGGGAGAAAAATGCAATGGTACAAGACAGCTTTTCCTTGCCAATATTTCTCTTTTGCAAAGAGCTGCGCATTGGAAAATTCAGGGCTATATCGTGTAGATGATGGCCTAACAGGAGGCTTTAAAATTTTAATTCTAGTGTCCTTCGTTTGGGAGAAAAATGCAAAGGTACAAGACAGCTTTTCCTTGCCAATATCTCTCTTTTGCAAAGAGCTGCGCATTGGAAAATTCAGGGCTATATCGTGTAGATGATGGCCTAACAGGAGGCTTTAAAATTTTCTTTCTAGTGTCCTTCGTTTGGGAGAAAAATGCAATGGTACAAGACAGCTTTTCCTTGCAAATATCTCTCTTTTGCAAAGAGCTACGCATTGGAAAATTCAGGGCTATGTCGTGTAGATGATGGCCTAACAGGAGGCTTTAAAATTTTCTTTCTAGTGTCCTTCGTTTGGGAGAAAAATGCAATGGTACAAGACAGCTTTTCCTTGCCAATATCTCTCTCTTGCAAAGAGCTGCGCATTGGAAAATTCAGGGCTATGTCGTGTAGATGATGGCCTAACAGGAGGCTTTAAAATTTTCTTTCTAGTGTCCTTCGTTTAGGAGAAAAATGCAATGGTACTAGACAGCTTTTCCTTGCCAATATCTCTCTTTTGCAAAGAGCTACGCATTGGAAAATTCAGGGTTATGTCGTGTAGATGATGGCCTAACAGGAGGCTTTAAAATTTTCTTTCTAGTGACCTTCGTTTGGGAGAAAAATGCAAAGGTACAAGACAGCTTTTCCTTGCCAATATCTCTCTTTTGCAAAGAGCTGCGCATTGGTAAATGCAGGGCTATGTCGTGTAGATGATGGCCTAACAGGAGGCTTTAAAATTTTCTTTCTAGTGTCCTTCGTTTGGGAGAAAAATGCAATGGTACAAGACAGCTTTTCCTTGCCAATATCTCTCTTTTGCAAAGAGCTGCGCATTGGAAAATTCAGGGCTATTTCGTGTAGATGATGGCCTAACAGGAGGCTTTAAAATTTTCTTTCTAGTGACCTTCGTTTGGGAGAAAAATGCAATGGTACAAGACAGCTTTTCCTTGCCAATATCTCTCTTTTGCAAAGAGCTGCGCATTGGAAAATTCAGGGCTATATCGTGTAGATGATGGCCTAACAGGAGGCTTTAAAATTTTCTTTCTAGTGTCCTTCGTTTGGGAGAAAAATGCAATGGTACAAGACACCTTTTCCTTGCCAATATCTCTCTTTTGCAAAGAGCTACGCATTGGAAAATTCAGGGCTATGTCGTGTAGATGATGGCCTAACAGGAGGCTTTAAAATTTTCTTTCTAGTGTCCTTCGTTTGGGAGAAAAATGCAAAGGTACAAGACAGCTTTTCCTTGCCAATATCTCTCTCTAGCAAAGAGCTGCGCATTGGAAAATTCAGGGCTATGTCGTGTAGATGATGGCCTAACAGGAGGCTTTAAAATTTTCTTTCTAGTGTCCTTCGTTTGGGAGAAAAATGCAATGGTACAAGACAGCTTTTCCTTGCCAATATCTCTCTTTTGCAAAGAGCTACGCATTGGAAAATTCAGGGTTATGTCGTGTAGATGATGGCCTAACAGGAGGCTTTAAAATTTTCTTTCTAGTGACCTTCGTTTGGGAGAAAAATGCAAAGGTACAAGACAGCTTTTCCTTGCCAATATCTCTCTTTTGCAAAGAGCTGCGCATTGGTAAATGCAGGGCTATGTCGTGTAGATGATGGCCTAACAGGAGGCTTTAAAATTTTCTTTCTAGTGTCCTTCGTTTGGGAGAAAAATGCAATGGTACAAGACAGCTTTTCCTTGCCAATATCTCTCTTTTGCAAAGAGCTGCGTATTGGAAAATTCAGGGCTATTTCGTGTAGATGATGGCCTAACAGGAGGCTTTAAAATTTTCTTTCTAGTGTCCTTCGTTTGGGAGAAAAATGCAAAGGTACAAGACAGCTTTTCCTTGCCAATATTTCTCTTTTGCAAAGAGCTACGCATTGGAAAATTCAGGGCTATGTCGTGTAGATGATGGCCTAACAGGAGGCTTTAAAATTTTCTTTTTAGTGACCTTCGTTTGGGAGAAAAATGCAAAGGTACAAGACAGCTTTTCCTTGCCAATATCTCTCTTTTGCAAAGAGCTGCGCATTGGAAAATTCAGGGCTATGTCGTGTAGATGATGGCCTAACAGGAGGCTTTAAAATTTTCTTTCTAGTGACCTTCGTTTGGGAGAAAAATGCAAAGGTACAAGACAGCTTTTCCTTGCCAATATCTCTCTTTTGCAAAGAGCTGCGCATTGGAAAATTCAGGGCTATGTCGTGTAGATGATGGCCTAACAGGAGGCTTTAAAATTGTCTTTCTAGTGACCTTCGTTTGGGAGAAAAATGCAAAGGTACAAGACAGCTTTTCCTTGCCAATATCTCTCTTTTGCAAAGAGCTGCGCATTGGAAAATTCAGGGCTATGTCGTGTAGATGATGGCCTAACAGGAGGCTTTAAAATTTTCTTTCTAGTGTCCTTCGTTTGGGAGAAAAATGCAATGGTACAAGACAGCTTTTCCTTGCCAATATCTCTCTTTTGCAAAGAGCTACGCATTGGAAAATTCAGGGCTATGTCGTGTAGATGATGGCCTAACAGGAGGCTTTAAAATTTTCTTTCTAGTGACCTTCGTTTGGGAG
Source organism: Pseudophryne corroboree (assembly GCF_028390025.1). NCBI lineage: Eukaryota > Metazoa > Chordata > Amphibia > Anura > Myobatrachidae > Pseudophryne > Pseudophryne corroboree. The sequence continues at coordinate 111,146 of NW_026967656.1, read as the reverse complement.
AAAAATGCAAAGGTACAAGACAGCTTTTCCTTGCCAATATCTCTCTTTTGCAAAGAGCTGCGCATTGGAAAATTCAGGGCTATGTCGTGTAGATGATGGCCTAACAGGAGGCTTTAAAATTTTCTTTCTAGTGACCTTCGTTTGGGAGAAAAATGCAAAGGTACAAGACAGCTTTTCCTTGCCAATATCTCTCTTTTGCAAAGAGCTGCGCATTGGAAAATTCAGGGCTATGTCGTGTAGATGATGGCCTAACAGGAGGCTTTAAAATTTACTTTCTAGTGACCTTCGTTTGGGAGAAAAATGCAAAGGTACAAGACAGCTTTTCCTTGCCAATATCTCTCTTTTGCAAAGAGCTGCGCATTGGAAAATTCAGGGCTATGTCGTGTAGATGATGGCCTAACAGGAGGCTTTAAAATTTTCTTTCTAGTGACCTTCGTTTGGGAGAAAAATGCAAAGGTACAAGACAGCTTTTCCTTGCCAATATCTCTCTTTTGCAAAGAGCTGCGCATTGGAAAATTCAGGGCTATGTCGTGTAGATGATGGCCTAACAGGAGGCTTTAAAATTTTCTTTCTAGTGACCTTCGTTTGGGAGAAAAATGCAAAGGTACAAGACAGCTTTTCCTTGCCAATATCTCTCTTTTGCAAAGAGCTGCGCATTGGAAAATTCAGGGCTATGTCGTGTAGATGATGGCCTAACAGGAGGCTTTAAAATTTTATTTCTAGTGTCCTTCGTTTGGGAGAAAAATGCAATGGTACAAGACAGCTTTTCCTTGCCAATATCTCTCTTTTGCAAAGAGCTGCGCATTGGAAAATTCAGGGCTATGTCGTGTAGATGATGGCCTAACAGGAGGCTTTAAAATTTTCTTTCTAGTGAGCTTCGTTTGGGAGAAAAATGCAAAGGTACAAGACAGCTTTTCCTTGCCAATATCTCTCTTTTGCAAAGAGCTGCGCATTGGAAAATTCAGGGCTATGTCGTGTAGATGATGGCCTAACAGGAGGCTTTAAAATTTTCTTTCTAGTGACCTTCGTTTGGGAGAAAAATGTAAAGGTACAAGACAGCTTTTCCTTGCCAATATCTCTCTTTTGCAAAGAGCTGCGCATTGGAAAATTCAGGGCTATGTCGTGTAGATGATGGCCTAACAGGAGGCTTTAAAATTTTCTTTCTAGTGACCTTCGTTTGGGAGAAAAATGCAAAGGTACAAGACAGCTTTTCCTTGCCAATATCTCTCTTTTGCAAAGAGCTGCGCATTGGAAAATTCAGGGCTATGTCGTGTAGATGATGGCCTAACAGGAGGCTTTAAAATTTTCTTTCTAGTGACCTTCGTTTGGGAGAAAAATGCAAAGGTACAAGACAGCTTTTCCTTGCCAATATCTCTCTTTTGCAAAGAGCTGCGCATTGGAAAATTCAGGGCTATGTCGTGTAGATGATGGCCTAACAGGAGGCTTTAAAATTTTATTTCTAGTGTCCTTCGTTTGGGAGAAAAATGCAATGGTACAAGACAGCTTTTCCTTGCCAATATCTCTCTTTTGCAAAGAGCTGCGCATTGGAAAATTCAGGGCTATGTCGTGTAGATGATGGCCTAACAGGAGGCTTTAAAATTTTCTTTCTAGTGAGCTTCGTTTGGGAGAAAAATGCAAAGGTACAAGACAGCTTTTCCTTGCCAATATCTCTCTTTTGCAAAGAGCTGCGCATTGGAAAATTCAGGGCTATGTCGTGTAGATGATGGCCTAACAGGAGGCTTTAACATTTTCTTTCTAGTGACCTTCGTTTGGGAGAAAAATGCAAAGGTACAAGACAGCTTTTCCTTGCCAATATCTCTCTTTTGCAAAGAGCTGCGCATTGGAAAATTCAGGGCTATGTCGTGTAGATGATGGCCTAACAGGAGGCTTTAAAATTTTCTTTCTAGTGACCTTCGTTTGGGAGAAAAATGCAAAGGTACAAGACAGCTTTTCCTTGCCAATATCTCTCTTTTGCAAAGAGCTGCGCATTGGAAAATTCAGGGCTATGTCGTGTAGATGATGGCCTAACAGGAGGCTTTAAAATTTTCTTTCTAGTGACCTTCGTTTGGGAGAAAAATGCAAAGGTACAAGACAGTTTTTCCTTGCCAATATCTCTCTTTTGCAAAGAGCTGCGCATTGGAAAATTCAGGGCTATGTCGTGTAGATGATGGCCTAACAGGAGGCTTTAAAATTTTCTTTCTAGTGTCCTTCGTTTGGGAGAAAAATGCAATGGTACAAGACAGCTTTTCCTTGCCAATATCTCTCTTTTGCAAAGAGCTGCGCATTGGAAAATTCAGGGCTATTTCGTGTAGATGATGGCCTTAACAGGAGGCTTTAAAATTTTCTTTCTAGTGACCTTCGTTTGGGAGAAAAATGCAATGGTACAAGACAGCTTTTCCTTGCCAATATTTCTCTTTTGCAAAGAGCTGCGCATTGGAAAATTCAGGGCTATATCGTGTAGATGATGGCCTAACAGGAGGCTTTAAAATTTTCTTTCTAGTGTCCTTCGTTTGGGAGAAAAATGCAATGGTACAAGACAGCTTTTCCTTGCCAATATCTCTCTTTTGCAAAGAGCTGCGCATTGGAAAATTCAGGGCTATATCGTGTAGATGATGGCCTAACAGGAGGCTTTAAAATTTTCTTTCTAGTGTCCTTCGTTTGGGAGAAAAATGCAATGGTACAAGACAGCTTTTCCTTGCAAATATCTCTCTTTTGCAAAGAGCTACGCATTGGAAAATTCAGGGCTATGTCGTGTAGATGATGGCCTAACAGGAGGCTTTAAAATTTTCTTTCTAGTGTCCTTCGTTTGGGAGAAAAATGCAATGGTACAAGACAGCTTTTCCTTGCCAATATCTCTCTCTTGCAAAGAGCTGCGCATTGGAAAATTCAGGGCTATGTCGTGTAGATGATGGCCTAACAGGAGGCTTTAAAATTTTCTTTCTAGTGTCCTTCGTTTAGGAGAAAAATGCAATGGTACTAGACAGCTTTTCCTTGCCAATATCTCTCTTTTGCAAAGAGCTGCGCATTGGAAAATTCAGGGCTATGTCGTGTAGATGATGGCCTAACAGGAGGCTTTAAAATTTTCTTTCTAGTGAGCTTCGTTTGGGAGAAAAATGCAAAGGTACAAGACAGCTTTTCCTTGCCAATATCTCTCTTTTGCAAAGAGCTGCGCATTGGAAAATTCAGGGCTATGTCGTGTAGATGATGGCCTAACAGGAGGCTTTAAAATTTTCTTTCTAGTGACCTTCGTTTGGGAGAAAAATGCAAAGGTACAAGACAGCTTTTCCTTGCCAATATCTCTCTTTTGCAAAGAGCTGCGCATTGGAAAATTCAGGGCTATGTCGTGTAGATGATGGCCTAACAGGAGGCTTTAAAATTTTCTTTCTAGTGTCCTTCGTTTGGGAGAAAAATGCAATGGTACAAGACAGCTTTTCCTTGCAAATATCTCTCTTTTGCAAAGAGCTACGCATTGGAAAATTCAGGGCTATGTCGTGTAGATGATGGCCTAACAGGAGGCTTTAAAATTTTAATTCTAGTGTCCTTCGTTTGGGAGAAAAATGCAAAGGTACAAGACAGCTTTTCCTTGCCAATATCTCTCTTTTGCAAAGAGCTGCGCATTGGAAAATTCAGGGCTATATCGTGTAGATGATGGCCTAACAGGAGGCTTTAAAATTTTCTTTCTAGTGTCCTTCGTTTGGGAGAAAAATGCAATGGTACAAGACAGCTTTTCCTTGCCAATATCTCTCTTTTGCAAAGAGCTACGCATTGGAAAATTCAGGGCTATGTCGTGTAGATGATGGCCTAACAGGAGGCTTTAAAATTTTCTTTCTAGTGTCCTTCGTTTGGGAGAAAAATGCAATGGTACAAGACAGCTTTTCCTTGCCAGTATCTCTCTCTTGCAAAGAGCTGCGCATTGGAAAATTCAGGGCTATGTCGTGTAGATGATGGCCTAACAGGAGGCTTTAAAATTTTCTTTCTAGTGTCCTTCGTTTGGGAGAAAAATGCAATGGTACAAGACAGCTTTTCCTTGCCAATATCTCTCTTTTGCAAAGAGCTACGCATTGGAAAATTCAGGGCTATGTCGTGTAGATGATGGCCTAACAGGAGGCTTTAAAATTTTCTTTCTAGTGTCCTTCGTTTGGGAGAAAAATGCAAAGGTACAAGACAGCTTTTCCTTACCAATATTTCTCTTTTGCAAAGAGCTACGCATTGGAAAATTCAGGGCTATGTCGTGTAGATGATGGCCTAACAGGAGGCTTTAAAATTTTCTTTCTAGTGACCTTCGTTTGGGAGAAAAATGCAAAGGTACAAGACAGCTTTTCCTTGCCAATATCTCTCTTTTGCAAAGAGCTGCGCATTGGAAAATTCAGGGCTATGTCGTGTAGATGATGGCCTAACAGGAGGCTTTAAAATTTTCTTTCTAGTGACCTTCGTTTGGGAGAAAAATGCAAAGGTACAAGACAGCTTTTCCTTGCCAATATCTCTCTTTTGCAAAGAGCTGCGCATTGGAAAATTCAGGGCTATGTCGTGTAGATGATGGCCTAACAGGAGGCTTTAAAATTTTCTTTCTAGTGTCCTTCGTTTGGGAGAAAAATGCAATGGTACAAGACAGCTTTTCCTTGCCAATATCTCTCTTTTGCAAAGAGCTACGCATTGGAAAATTCAGGGCTATGTCGTGTAGATGATGGCCTAACAGGAGGCTTTAAAATTTTAATTCTAGTGTCCTTCGTTTGGGAGAAAATGCAATGGTACAAGACAGCTTTTCCTTGCCAATATCTCTCTTTTGCAAAGAGCTGCGCATTGGAAAATTCAGGGCTATGTCGTGTAGATGATGGCCTAACAGGAGGCTTTAAAATTTTCTTTCTAGTGACCTTCGTTTGGGAGAAAAATGCAAAGGTACAAGACAGCTTTTCCTTGCCAATATCTCTCTTTTGCAAAGAGCTGCGCATTGGAAAATTCAGGGCTATGTCGTGTAGATGATGGCCTAACAGGAGGCTTTAAAATTTTCTTTCTAGTGACCTTCGTTTGGGAGAAAAATGCAAAGGTACAAGACAGCTTTTCCTTGCCAATATCTCTCTTTTGCAAAGAGCTGCGCATTGGAAAATTCAGGGCTATGTCGTGTAGATGATGGCCTAACAGGAGGCTTTAAAATTTTCTTTCTAGTGTCCTTCGTTTGGGAGAAAAATGCAATGGTACAAGACAGCTTTTCCTTGCCAATATCTCTCTTTTGCAAAGAGCTACGCATTGGAAAATTCAGGGCTATGTCGTGTAGATGATGGCCTAACAGGAGGCTTTAAAATTTTAATTCTAGTGTCCTTCGTTTGGGAGAAAATGCAATGGTACAAGACAGCTTTTCCTTGCCAATATCTCTCTTTTGCAAAGAGCTACGCATTGGAAAATTCAGGGCTATGTCGTGTAGATGATGGCCTAACAGGAGGCTTTAAAATTTTAATTCTAGTGTCCTTCGTTTGGGAGAAAAATGCAAAGGTACAAGACAGCTTTTCCTTGCCAATATCTCTCTTTTGCAAAGAGCTACGCATTGGAAAATTCAGGGCTATGTCGTGTAGATGATGGCCTAACAGGAGGCTTTAAAATTTTAATTCTAGTGTCCTTCGTTTGGGAGAAAAATGCAAAGGTACAAGACAGCTTTTCCTTGCCAATATCTCTCTTTTGCAAAGAGCTGCGCATTGGAAAATTCAGGGCTATGTCGTGTAGATGATGGCCTAACAGGAGGCTTTAAAATTTTCTTTCTAGTGACCTTCGTTTGGGAGAAAAATGCAAAGGTACAAGACAGCTTTTCCTTGCCAATATCTCTCTTTTGCAAAAGAGCTGCGCATTGGAAAATTCAGGGCTATGTCGTGTAGATGATGGCCTAACAGGAGGCTTTAAAATTTTCTTTCTAGTGACCTTCGTTTGGGAGAAAAATGCAAAGGTACAAGACAGCTTTTCCTTGCCAATATCTCTCTTTTGCAAAGAGCTGCGCATTGGAAAATTCAGGGCTATGTCGTGTAGATGATGGCCTAACAGGAGGCTTTAAAATTTTCTTTCTAGTGTCCTTCGTTTGGGAGAAAAATGCAATGGTACAAGACAGCTTTTCCTTGCAATATCTCTCTTTTGCAAAGAGCTACGCATTGGAAAATTCAGGGCTATGTCGTGTAGATGATGGCCTAACAGGAGGCTTTAAAATTTTCTTTCTAGTGACCTTCGTTTGGGAGAAAAATGCAATGGTACAAGACAGCTTTTCCTTGCCAATATCTCTCTTTTGCAAAGAGCTACGCATTGGAAAATTCAGGGCTATGTCGTGTAGATGATGGCCTAACAGGAGGCTTTAAAATTTTAATTCTAGTGTCCCTTCGTTTGGGAGAAAAATGCAAAGGTACAAGACAGATTTTCCTTGCCAATATCTCTCTTTTGCAAAGAGCTGCGCATTGGAAAATTCAGGGCTATATCGTGTAGATGATGGCCTAACAGGAGGCTTTAAAATTTTCTTTCTAGTGAGCTTCGTTTGGGAGAAAAATGCAAAGGTACAAGACAGCTTTTCCTTGCCAATATCTCTCTTTTGCAAAGAGCTGCGCATTGAAAATTCAGGGCTATGTCGTGTAGATGATGGCCTAACAGGAGGCTTTAACATTTTCTTTCTAGTGACCTTCGTTTGGGAGAAAAATGCAAAGGTACAAGACAGCTTTTCCTTGCCAATATCTCTCTTTTGCAAAGAGCTGCGCATTGGAAAATTCAGGGCTATGTCGTGTAGATGATGGCCTAACAGGAGGCTTTAAAATTTTCTTTCTAGTGACCTTCGTTTGGAGAAAAATGCAAAGGTACAAGACAGCTTTTCCTTGCCAATATCTCTCTTTTGCAAAGAGCTGCGCATTGGAAAATTCAGGGCTATGTCGTGTAGATGATGGCCTAACAGGAGGCTTTAAAATTTTCTTTCTAGTGACCTTCGTTTGGGAGAAAAATGCAAAGGTACAAGACAGTTTTTCCTTGCCAATATCTCTCTTTTGCAAAGAGCTGCGCATTGGAAAATTCAGGGCTATGTCGTGTAGATGATGGCCTAACAGGAGGCTTTAAAATTTTCTTTCTAGTGTCCTTCGTTTGGGAGAAAAATGCAATGGTACAAGACAGCTCTTTTCCTTGCCAATATCTCTCTTTTGCAAAGAGCTGCGCATTGGAAAATTCAGGGCTATTTCGTGTAGATGATGGCCTTAACAGGAGGCTTTAAAATTTTCTTTCTAGTGACCTTCGTTTGGGAGAAAAATGCAATGGTACAAGACAGCTTTTCCTTGCCAATATTTCTCTTTTGCAAAGAGCTGCGCATTGGAAAATTCAGGGCTATATCGTGTAGATGATGGCCTAACAGGAGGCTTTAAAATTTTAATTCTAGTGTCCTTCGTTTGGGAGAAAAATGCAAAGGTACAAGACAGCTTTCCTTGCCAATATCTCTCTTTTGCAAAGAGCTGCGCATTGGAAAATTCAGGGCTATATCGTGTAGATGATGGCCTAACAGGAGGCTTTAAAATTTTCTTTCTAGTGTCCTTCGTTTGGGAGAAAAATGCAATGGTACAAGACAGCTTTTCCTTGCAAATATCTCTCTTTTGCAAAGAGCTACGCATTGGAAAATTCAGGGCTATGTCGTGTAGATGATGGCCTAACAGGAGGCTTTAAATTTTCTTTTCTAGTGTCCTTCGTTTGGGAGAAAAATGCAATGGTACAAGACAGCTTTTCCTTGCCAATATCTCTCTCTTGCAAAGAGCTGCGCATTGGAAAATTCAGGGCTATGTCGTGTAGATGATGGCCTAACAGGAGGCTTTAAAATTTTCTTTCTAGTGTCCTTCGTTTAGGAGAAAAATGCAATGGTACTAGACAGCTTTTCCTTGCCAATATCTCTCTTTTGCAAAGAGCTGCGCATTGGAAAATTCAGGGCTATGTCGTGTAGATGATGGCCTAACAGGAGGCTTTAAAATTTTCTTTCTAGTGAGCTTCGTTTGGGAGAAAAATGCAAAGGTACAAGACAGCTTTTCCTTGCCAATATCTCTCTTTTGCAAAGAGCTGCGCATTGGAAAATTCAGGGCTATGTCGTGTAGATGATGGCCTAACAGGAGGCTTTAAAATTTTCTTTCTAGTGACCTTCGTTTGGGAGAAAAATGCAAAGGTACAAGACAGCTTTTCCTTGCCAATATCTCTCTTTTGCAAAGAGCTGCGCATTGGAAAATTCAGGGCTATGTCGTGTAGATGATGGCCTAACAGGAGGCTTTAAAATTTTCTTTCTAGTGTCCTTCGTTTGGGAGAAAAATGCAATGGTACAAGACAGCTTTTCCTTGCAAATATCTCTCTTTTGCAAAGAGCTACGCATTGGAAAATTCAGGGCTATGTCGTGTAGATGATGGCCTAACAGGAGGCTTTAAAATTTTAATTCTAGTGTCCTTCGTTTGGGAGAAAAATGCAAAGGTACAAGACAGCTTTTCCTTGCCAATATCTCTCTTTTGCAAAGAGCTGCGCATTGGAAAATTCAGGGCTATATCGTGTAGATGATGGCCTAACAGGAGGCTTTAAATTTTCTTTCTAGTGTCCTTCGTTTGGGAGAAAAATGCAATGGTACAAGACAGCTTTTCCTTGCCAATATCTCTCTTTGCAAAGAGCTACGCATTGGAAAATTCAGGGCTATGTCGTGTAGATGATGGCCTAACAGGAGGCTTTAAAATTTTCTTTCTAGTGTCCTTCGTTTGGGAGAAAAATGCAATGGTACAAGACAGCTTTTCCTTGCCAGTATCTCTCTCTTGCAAAGAGCTGCGCATTGGAAAATTCAGGGCTATGTCGTGTAGATGATGGCCTAACAGGAGGCTTTAAAATTTTCTTTCTAGTGTCCTTCGTTTGGGAGAAAAATGCAATGGTACAAGACAGCTTTTCCTTGCCAATATCTCTCTTTTGCAAAGAGCTACGCATTGGAAAATTCAGGGCTATGTCGTGTAGATGATGGCCTAACAGGAGGCTTTAAAATTTTCTTTCTAGTGTCCTTCGTTTGGGAGAAAAATGCAAAGGTACAAGACAGCTTTTCCTTACCAATATTTCTCTTTTGCAAAGAGCTACGCATTGGAAAATTCAGGGCTATGTCGTGTAGATGATGGCCTAACAGGAGGCTTTAAAATTTTCTTTCTAGTGACCTTCGTTTGGGAGAAAAATGCAAAGGTACAAGACAGCTTTTCCTTGCCAATATCTCTCTTTTGCAAAGAGCTGCGCATTGGAAAATTCAGGGCTATGTCGTGTAGATGATGGCCTAACAGGAGGCTTTAAAATTTTCTTTCTAGTGACCTTCGTTTGGGAGAAAAATGCAAAGGTACAAGACAGCTTTTCCTTGCCAATATCTCTCTTTTGCAAAGAGCTGCGCATTGGAAAATTCAGGGCTATGTCGTGTAGATGATGGCCTAACAGGAGGCTTTAAAATTTTCTTTCTAGTGTCCTTCGTTTGGGAGAAAAATGCAATGGTACAAGACAGCTTTTCCTTGCCAATATCTCTCTTTTGCAAAGAGCTACGCATTGGAAAATTCAGGGCTATGTCGTGTAGATGATGGCCTAACAGGAGGCTTTAAAATTTTAATTCTAGTGTCCTTCGTTTGGGAGAAAATGCAATGGTACAAGACAGCTTTTCCTTGCCAATATCTCTCTTTTGCAAAGAGCTGCGCATTGGAAAATTCAGGGCTATGTCGTGTAGATGATGGCCTAACAGGAGGCTTTAAAATTTTCTTTCTAGTGACCTTCGTTTGGGAGAAAAATGCAAAGGTACAAGACAGCTTTTCCTTGCCAATATCTCTCTTTTGCAAAGAGCTGCGCATTGGAAAATTCAGGGCTATGTCGTGTAGATGATGGCCTAACAGGAGGCTTTAAAATTTTCTTTCTAGTGACCTTCGTTTGGGAGAAAAATGCAAAGGTACAAGACAGCTTTTCCTTGCCAATATCTCTCTTTTGCAAAGAGCTGCGCATTGGAAAATTCAGGGCTATGTCGTGTAGATGATGGCCTAACAGGAGGCTTTAAAATTTTCTTTCTAGTGTCCTTCGTTTGGGAGAAAAATGCAATGGTACAAGACAGCTTTTCCTTGCCAATATCTCTCTTTTGCAAAGAGCTACGCATTGGAAAATTCAGGGCTATGTCGTGTAGATGATGGCCTAACAGGAGGCTTTAAAATTTTAATTCTAGTGTCCTTCGTTTGGGAGAAAATGCAATGGTACAAGACAGCTTTTCCTTGCCAATATCTCTCTTTTGCAAAGAGCTACGCATTGGAAAATTCAGGGCTATGTCGTGTAGATGATGGCCTAACAGGAGGCTTTAAAATTTTAATTCTAGTGTCCTTCGTTTGGGAGAAAAATGCAAAGGTACAAGACAGCTTTTCCTTGCCAATATCTCTCTTTTGCAAAGAGCTACGCATTGGAAAATTCAGGGCTATGTCGTGTAGATGATGGCCTAACAGGAGGCTTTAAAATTTTAATTCTAGTGTCCTTCGTTTGGAGAAAAATGCAAAGGTACAAGACAGCTTTTCCTTGCCAATATCTCTCTTTTGCAAAGAGCTGCGCATTGGAAAATTCAGGGCTATGTCGTGTAGATGATGGCCTAACAGGAGGCTTTAAAATTTTCTTTCTAGTGACCTTCGTTTGGGAGAAAAATGCAAAGGTACAAGACAGCTTTTCCTTGCCAATATCTCTCTTTTGCAAAGAGCTGCGCATTGGAAAATTCAGGGCTATGTCGTGTAGATGATGGCCTAACAGGAGGCTTTAAAATTTTCTTTCTAGTGACCTTCGTTTGGGAGAAAAATGCAAAGGTACAAGACAGCTTTTCCTTGCCAATATCTCTCTTTTGCAAAGAGCTGCGCATTGGAAAATTCAGGGCTATGTCGTGTAGATGATGGCCTAACAGGAGGCTTTAAATTTTTCTTTCTAGTGTCCTTCGTTTGGGAGAAAAATGCAATGGTACAAGACAGCTTTTCCTTGCCAATATCTCTCTTTTGCAAAGAGCTACGCATTGGAAAATTCAGGGCTATGTCGTGTAGATGATGGCCTAACAGGAGGCTTTAAAATTTTCTTTCTAGTGACCTTCGTTTGGGAGAAAAATGCAATGGTACAAGACAGCTTTTCCTTGCCAATATCTCTCTTTTGCAAAGAGCTACGCATTGGAAAATTCAGGGCTATGTCGTGTAGATGATGGCCTAACAGGAGGCTTTAAAATTTTAATTCTAGTGTCCTTCGTTTGGGAGAAAAATGCAAAGGTACAAGACAGATTTTCCTTGCCAATATCTCTCTTTTGCAAAGAGCTGCGCATTGGAAAATTCAGGGCTATATCGTGTAGATGATGGCCTAACAGGAGGCTTTAAAATTTTCTTTCTAGTGTCCTTCGTTTGGGAGAAAAATGCAATGGTACAAGACAGCTTTTCCTTGCCAATATCTCTCTTTTGCAAAGAGCTACGCATTGGAAAATTCAGGGCTATGTCGTGTAGATGATAGCCTAACAGGAGGCTTTAAAATTTTCTTTCTAGTGTCCTTCGTTTGGGAGAAAAATGCAATGGTACAAGACAGCTTTTCCTTGCCAATATCTCTCTTTTGCAAAGAGCTACGCATTGGAAAATTCAGGGCTATGTCGTGTAGATGATGGCCTAACAGGAGGCTTTAAAATTTTCTTTCTAGTGACCTTCGTTTGGGAGAAAAATGCAAAGGTACAAGACAGCTTTTCCTTGCCAATATCTCTCTTTTGCAAAGAGCTGCGCATTGGAAAATGCAGGGCTATGTCGTGTAGATGATGGCCTAACAGGAGGCTTTAAAATTTTCTTTCTAGTGTTCTTCGTTTGGGAGAAAAATGCAATGGTACAAGACAACTTTTCCTTGCCAATATCTCTCTTTTGCAAAGAGCTGCGCATTGGAAAATTCAGGGCTATTTCGTGTAGATGATGGCCTAACAGGAGGCTTTAAAATTTTCTTTCTAGTGTCCTTCGTTTGGGAGAAAAATGCAAAGGTACAAGACAGCTTTTCCTTGCCAATATTTCTCTTTTGCAAAGAGCTACGCATTGGAAAATTCAGGGCTATGTCGTGTAGATGATGGCCTAACAGGAGGCTTTAAAATTTTCTTTCTAGTGACCTTCGTTTGGGAGAAAAATGCAAAGGTACAAGACAGCTTTTCCTTGCCAATATCTCTCTTTTGCAAAGAGCTGCGCATTGGAAAATTCAGGGCTATGTCGTGTAGATGATGGCCTAACAGGAGGCTTTAAAATTTTCTTTCTAGTGACCTTCGTTTGGGAGAAAAATGCAAAGGTACAAGACAGCTTTTCCTTGCCAATATCTCTCTTTTGCAAAGAGCTGCGCATTGGAAAATTCAGGGCTATGTCGTGTAGATGATGGCCTAACAGGAGGCTTTAAAATTTTCTTTCTAGTGTCCTTCGTTTGGGAGAAAAATGCAATGGTACAAGACAGCTTTTCCTTGCCAATATCTCTCTTTTGCAAAGAGCTACGCATTGGAAAATTCAGGGCTATGTCGTGTAGATGATGGCCTAACAGGAGGCTTTAAAATTTTAATTCTAGTGTTTTTCGTTTGGGAGAAAAATGCAAAGGTACAAGACAGCTTTTCCTTGCCAATATCTCTCTTTTGCAAAGAGCTGCGCATTGGAAAATTCAGGGCTATATCGTGTAGATGATGGCCTAACAGGAGGCTTTAAAATTTTCATTCTAGTGTCCTTCGTTTGGGAGAAAAATGCAATGGTACAAGACAGCTTTTCCTTGCCAATATCTCTCTTTTGCAAAGAGCTGCGCATTGGAAAATTCAGGGCTATGTCGTGTAGATGATGGCCTAACAGGAGGCTTTAAAATTTTCTTTCTAGTGACCTTCGTTTGGGAGAAAAATGCAAAGGTACAAGACAGCTTTTCCTTGCCAATATCTCTCTTTTGCAAAGAGCTGCGCATTGGAAAATTCAGGGCTATATCGTGTAGATGATGGCCTAACAGGAGGCTTTAAAATTTTCTTTCTACTGTCCTTCGTTTGGGAGAAAAATGCAATGGTACAAGACAGCTTTTCCTTGCCAATATCTCTCTTTTGCAAAGAGCTACGCATTGGAAAATTCAGGGCTATGTCGTGTAGATGATGGCCTAACAGGAGGCTTTAAAATTTTCTTTCTAGTGTCCTTCGTTTGGGAGAAAAATGCAATGGTACAAGACAGCTTTTCCTTGCCAATATCTCTCTCTTGCAAAGAGCTGCGCATTGGAAAATTCAGGGCTATGTCGTGTAGATGATGGCCTAACAGGAGGCTTTAAAATTTTCTTTCTAGTGTCCTTCGTTTGGGAGAAAAATGCAATGGTACAAGACAGCTTTTCCTTGCCAATATCTCTATCTTGCAAAGAGCTGCGCATTGGAAAATTTAGGGCTATGTCGTGTAGATGATGGCCTAACAGGAGGCTTTAAAATTTTAATTCTAGTGTCCTTCGTTTGGGAGAAAAATGCAAAGCTACAAGACAGCTTTTCCTTGCCAATATCTCTCTTTTGCAAAGAGCTGCGCATTGGAAAATTCAGGGCTATATCGTGTAGATGATGGCCTAACAGGAGGCTTTAAAATTTTCTTTCTAGTGTCCTTCGTTTGGGAGAAAAATGCAATGGTACAAGACAGCTTTTCCTTGCCAATATCTCTCTTTTGCAAAGAGCTACGCATTGGAAAATTCAGGGCTATGTCGTGTAGATGATGGCCTAACAGGAGGCTTTAAAATTTTCTTTCTAGTGTCCTTCGTTTGGGAGAAAAATGCAATGGTACAAGACAGCTTTTCCTTGCCAATATCTCTCTCTTGCAAAGAGCTGCGCATTGGAAAATTCAGGGCTATGTCGTGTAGATGATGGCCTAACAGGAGGCTTTAAAATTTTAATTCTAGTGTCCTTCGTTTGGGAGAAAATGCAATGGTACAAGACAGCTTTTCCTTGCCAATATCTCTCTTTTGCAAAGAGCTGCGCATTGGAAAATTCAGGGCTATGTCGTGTAGATGATGGCCTAACAGGAGGCTTTAAAATTTTCTTTCTAGTGACCTTCGTTTGGGAGAAAAATGCAAAGGTACAAGACAGCTTTTCCTTGCCAATATCTCTCTTTTGCAAAGAGCTGCGCATTGGAAAATTCAGGGCTATGTCGTGTAGATGATGGCATAACAGGAGGCTTTAAAATTTTCTTTCTAGTGACCTTCGTTTGGGAGAAAAATGCAAAGGTACAAGACAGCTTTTCCTTGCCAATATCTCTCATTTGCAAAGAGCTGCGCATTGGAAAATTCAGGGCTATGTCGTGTAGATGATGGCCTAACAGGAGGCCTTAAAATTTTAATTCTAGTGTCCTTCGTTTGGGAGAAAAATGCAATGGTACAAGACAGCTTTTCCTTGCCAATATCTCTCTTTTGCAAAGAGCTACGCATTGGAAAATTCAGGGCTATGTCGTGTAGATGATGGCCTAACAGGAGGCTTTAAAATTTTAATTCTAGTGTCCTTCGTTTGGGAGAAAAATGCAAAGGTACAAGACAGCTTTTCCTTGCCAATATCTCTCTTTTGCAAAGAGCTGCGCATTGGAAAATTCAGGGCTATATCGTGTAGATGATGGCCTAACAGGAGGCTTTAAAATTTTCTTTCTAGTGTCCTTCGTTTGGGAGAAAAATGCAATGGTACAAGACAGCTTTTCCTTGCCAATATCTCTCTTTTGCAAAGAGCTACGCATTGGAAAATTCAGGGCTATGTCGTGTAGATGATGGCCTAACAGGAGGCTTTAAAATTTTCTTTCTAGTGTCCTTCGTTTGGGAGAAAAATGCAATGGTACAAGACAGCTTTTCCTTGCCAGTATCTCTCTCTTGCAAAGAGCTGCGCATTGGAAAATTCAGGGCTATGTCGTGTAGATGATGGCCTAACAGGAGGCTTTAAAATTTTCTTTCTAGTGTCCTTCGTTTGGGAGAAAAATGCAATGGTACAAGACAGCTTTTCCTTGCCAATATCTCTCTTTTGCAAAGAGCTACGCATTGGAAAATTCAGGGCTATGTCGTGTAGATGATGGCCTAACAGGAGGCTTTAAAATTTTCTTTCTAGTGTCCTTCGTTTGGGAGAAAAATGCAAAGGTACAAGACAGCTTTTCCTTACCAATATTTCTCTTTTGCAAAGAGCTACGCATTGGAAAATTCAGGGCTATGTCGTGTAGATGATGGCCTAACAGGAGGCTTTAAAATTTTCTTTCTAGTGACCTTCGTTTGGGAGAAAAATGCAAAGGTACAAGACAGCTTTTCCTTGCCAATATCTCTCTTTTGCAAAGAGCTGCGCATTGGAAAATTCAGGGCTATGTCGTGTAGATGATGGCCTAACAGGAGGCTTTAAAATTTTCTTTCTAGTGCCCTTCGTTTGGGAGAAAAATGCAAAGGTACAAGACAGCTTTTCCTTGCCAATATCTCTCTTTTGCAAAGAGCTGCGCATTGGAAAATTCAGGGCTATGTCGTGTAGATGATGGCCTAACAGGAGGCTTTAAAATTTTCTTTCTAGTGTCCTTCGTTTGGGAGAAAAATGCAATGGTACAAGACAGCTTTTCCTTGCCAATATCTCTCTTTTGCAAAGAGCTACGCATTGGAAAATTCAGGGCTATGTCGTGTAGATGATGGCCTAACAGGAGGCTTTAAAATTTTAATTCTAGTGTCCTTCGTTTGGGAGAAAATGCAATGGTACAAGACAGCTTTTCCTTGCCAATATCTCTCTTTTGCAAAGAGCTACGCATTGGAAAATTCAGGGCTATGTCGTGTAGATGATGGCCTAACAGGAGGCTTTAAAATTTTAATTCTAGTGTCCTTCGTTTGGGAGAAAAATGCAAAGGTACAAGACAGCTTTTCCTTGCCAATATCTCTCTTTTGCAAAGAGCTACGCATTGGAAAATTCAGGGCTATGTCGTGTAGATGATGGCCTAACAGGAGGCTTTAAAATTTTAATTCTAGTGTCCTTCGTTTGGGAGAAAAATGCAAAGGTACAAGACAGCTTTTCCTTGTCAATATCTCTCTTTTGCAAAGAGCTGCGCATTGGAAAATTCAGGGCTATGTCGTGTAGATGATGGCCTAACAGGAGGCTTTAAAATTTTCTTTCTAGTGACCTTCGTTTGGGAGAAAAATGCAAAGGTACAAGACAGCTTTTCCTTGCCAATATCTCTCTTTTGCAAAGAGCTGCGCATTGGAAAATTCAGGGCTATGTCGTGTAGATGATGGCCTAACAGGAGGCTTTAAAATTTTCTTTCTAGTGTCCTTCGTTTGGGAGAAAAATGCAATGGTACAAGACAGCTTTTCCTTGCCAATATCTCTCTTTTGCAAAGAGCTACGCATTGGAAAATTCAGGGCTATGTCGTGTAGATGATGGCCTAACAGGAGGCTTTAAAATTTTAATTCTAGTGTCCTTCGTTTGGGAGAAAAATGCAATGGTACAAGACAGCTTTTCCTTGCCAATATCTCTCTTTTGCAAAGAGCTACGCATTGGAAAATTCAGAGCTATGTCGTGTAGATGATGGCCTAACAGGAGGCTTTAAAATTTTCTTTCTAGTGTCCTTCGTTTGGGAGAAAAATGCAATGGTACAAGACAGCTTTTCCTTGCCAATATCTCTCTTTTGCAAAGAGCTACGCATTGGAAAATTCAGGGCTATGTCGTGTAGATGATAGCCTAACAGGAGGCTTTAAAATTTTCTTTCTAGTGTCCTTCGTTTGGGAGAAAAATGCAATGGTACAAGACAGCTTTTCCTTGCCAATATCTCTCTTTTGCAAAGAGCTACGCATTGGAAAATTCAGGGCTATGTCGTGTAGATGATGGCCTAACAGGAGGCTTTAAAATTTTCTTTCTAGTGACCTTCGTTTGGGAGAAAAATGCAAAGGTACAAGACAGCTTTTCCTTGCCAATATCTCTCTTTTGCAAAGAGCTGCGCATTGGAAAATGCAGGACTATGTCGTGTAGATGATGGCCTAACAGGAGGCTTTAAAATTTTCTTTCTAGTGTTCTTCGTTTGGGAGAAAAATGCAATGGTACAAGACAGCTTTTCCTTGCCAATATCTCTCTTTTGCAAAGAGCTGCGCATTGGAAAATTCAGGGCTATTTCGTGTAGATGATGGCCTAACAGGAGGCTTTAAAATTTTCTTTCTAGTGTCCTTCGTTTGGGAGAAAAATGCAAAGGTACAAGACAGCTTTTCCTTGCCAATATCTCTCTTTTGCAAAGAGCTACGCATTGGAAAATTCAGGGCTATGTCGTGTAGATGATGGCCTAACAGGAGGCTTTAAAATTTTCTTTCTAGTGACCTTCGTTTGGGAGAAAAATGCAAAGGTACAAGACAGCTTTTCCTTGCCAATATCTCTCTTTTGCAAAGAGCTGCGCATTGGAAAATTCAGGGCTATGTCGTGTAGATGATGGCCTAACAGGAGGCTTTAAAATTTTCTTTCTAGTGTCCTTCGTTTGGGAGAAAAATGCAATGGTACAAGACAGCTTTTCCTTGCCAATATCTCTCTTTTGCAAAGAGCTACGCATTGGAAAATTCAGGGCTATGTCGTGTAGATGATGGCCTAACAGGAGGCTTTAAAATTTTAATTCTAGTGTCCTTCGTTTGGGAGAAAAATGCAAAGGTACAAGACAGCTTTTCCTTGCCAATATCTCTCTTTTGCAAAGAGCTGCGCATTGGAAAATTCAGGGCTATATCGTGTAGATGATGGCCTAACAGGAGGCTTTAAAATTTTCTTTCTAGTGTCCTTCGTTTGGGAGAAAAATGCAATGGTACAAGACAGCTTTTCCTTGCCAATATCTCTCTTTTGCAAAGAGCTACGCATTGGAAAATTCAGGGCTATGTCGTGTAGATGATAGCCTAACAGGAGGCTTTAAAATTTTCTTTCTAGTGTCCTTCGTTTGGGAGAAAAATGCAATGGTACAAGACAGCTTTTCCTTGCCAATATCTCTCTTTTGCAAAGAGCTACGCATTGGAAAATTCAGGGCTATGTCGTGTAGATGATGGCCTAACAGGAGGCTTTAAAATTTTCTTTCTAGTGACCTTCGTTTGGGAGAAAAATGCAAAGGTACAAGACAGCTTTTCCTTGCCAATATCTCTCTTTTGCAAAGAGCTGCGCATTGGAAAATGCAGGACTATGTCGTGTAGATGATGGCCTAACAGGAGGCTTTAAAATTTTCTTTCTAGTGTTCTTCGTTTGGGAGAAAAATGCAATGGTACAAGACAGCTTTTCCTTGCCAATATCTCTCTTTTGCAAAGAGCTGCGCATTGGAAAATTCAGGGCTATTTCGTGTAGATGATGGCCTAACAGGAGGCTTTAAAATTTTCTTTCTAGTGTCCTTCGTTTGGGAGAAAAATGCAAAGGTACAAGACAGCTTTTCCTTGCCAATATCTCTCTTTTGCAAAGAGCTACGCATTGGAAAATTCAGGGCTATGTCGTGTAGATGATGGCCTAACAGGAGGCTTTAAAATTTTCTTTCTAGTGACCTTCGTTTGGGAGAAAAATGCAAAGGTACAAGACAGCTTTTCCTTGCCAATATCTCTCTTTTGCAAAGAGCTGCGCATTGGAAAATTCAGGGCTATGTCGTGTAGATGATGGCCTAACAGGAGGCTTTAAAATTTTCTTTCTAGTGACCTTCGTTTGGGAGAAAAATGCAAAGGTACAAGACAGCTTTTCCTTGCCAATATCTCTCTTTTGCAAAGAGCTGCGCATTGGAAAATTCAGGGCTATGTCGTGTAGATGATGGCCTAACAGGAGGCTTTAAAATTTTCTTTCTAGTGTCCTTCGTTTGGGAGAAAAATGCAATGGTACAAGACAGCTTTTCCTTGCCAATATCTCTCTTTTGCAAAGAGCTACGCATTGGAAAATTCAGGGCTATGTCGTGTAGATGATGGCCTAACAGGAGGCTTTAAAATTTTAATTCTAGTGTCCTTCGTTTGGGAGAAAAATGCAAAGGTACAAGACAGCTTTTCCTTGCCAATATCTCTCTTTTGCAAAGAGCTGCGCATTGGAAAATTCAGGGCTATGTCGTGTAGATGATGGCCTAACAGGAGGCTTTAAAATTTTCTTTCTAGTGACCTTCGTTTGGGAGAAAAATGCAAAGGTACAAGACAGCTTTTCCTTGCCAATATCTCTCTTTTGCAAAGAGCTGCGCATTGGAAAATTCAGGGCTATATCGTGTAGATGATGGCCTAACAGGAGGCTTTAAAATTTTCTTTCTAGTGTCCTTCGTTTGGGAGAAAAATGCAATGGTACAAGACAGCTTTTCCTTGCCAATATCTCTCTTTTGCAAAGAGCTACGCATTGGAAAATTCAGGGCTATGTCGTGTAGATGATGGCCTAACAGGAGGCTTTAAAATTTTCTTTCTAGTGTCCTTCGTTTGGGAGAAAAATGCAATGGTACAAGACAGCTTTTCCTTGCCAATATCTCTCTCTTGCAAAGAGCTGCGCATTGGAAAATTCAGGGCTATGTCGTGTAGATGATGGCCTAACAGGAGGCTTTAAAATTTTCTTTCTAGTGTCCTTCGTTTGGGAGAAAAATGCAATGGTACAAGACAGCTTTTCCTTGCCAATATCTCTCTCTTGCAAAGAGCTGCGCATTGGAAAATTTAGGGCTATGTCGTGTAGATGATGGCCTAACAGGAGGCTTTAAAATTTTAATTCTAGTGTCCTTCGTTTGGGAGAAAAATGCAAAGGTACAAGACAGCTTTTCCTTGCCAATATCTCTCTTTTGCAAAGAGCTGCGCATTGGAAAATTCAGGGCTATATCGTGTAGATGATGGCCTAACAGGAGGCTTTAAAATTTTCTTTCTAGTGTCCTTCGTTTGGGAGAAAAATGCAATGGTACAAGACAGCTTTTCCTTGCCAATATCTCTCTTTTGCAAAGAGCTACGCATTGGAAAATTCAGGGCTATGTCGTGTAGATGATGGCCTAACAGGAGGCTTTAAAATTTTCTTTCTAGTGTCCTTCGTTTGGGAGAAAAATGCAATGGTACAAGACAGCTTTTCCTTGCCAATATCTCTCTCTTGCAAAGAGCTGCGCATTGGAAAATTCAGGGCTATGTCGTGTAGATGATGACCTAACAGGAGGCTTTAAAATTTTAATTCTAGTGTCCTTCGTTTGGGAGAAAATGCAATGGTACAAGACAGCTTTTCCTTGCCAATATCTCTCTTTTGCAAAGAGCTGCGCATTGGAAAATTCAGGGCTATGTCGTGTAGATGATGGCCTAACAGGAGGCTTTAAAATTTTCTTTCTAGTGACCTTCGTTTGGGAGAAAAATGCAAAGGTACAAGACAGCTTTTCCTTGCCAATATCTCTCTTTTGCAAAGAGCTGCGCATTGGAAAATTCAGGGCTATGTCGTGTAGATTATGGCCTAACAGGAGGCTTTAAAATTTTCTTTCTAGTGACCTTCGTTTGGGAGAAAAATGCAAAGGTACAAGACAGCTTTTCCTTGCCAATATCTCTCTTTTGCAAAGAGCTGCGCATTGGAAAATTCAGGGCTATGTCGTGTAGATGATGGCCTAACAGGAGGCTTTAAAATTTTAATTCTAGTGTCCTTCGTTTGGGAGAAAAATGCAATGGTACAAGACAGCTTTTCCTTGCCAATATCTCTCTTTTGCAAAGAGCTACGCATTGGAAAATTCAGGGCTATGTCGTGTAGATGATGGCCTAACAGGAGGCTTTAAAATTTTAATTCTAGTGTCCTTCGTTTGGGAGAAAAATGCAAAGGTACAAGACAGCTTTTCCTTGCCAATATCTCTCTTTTGCAAAGAGCTGCGCATTGGAAAATTCAGGGCTATATCGTGTAGATGATGGCCTAACAGGAGGCTTTAAAATTTTCTTTCTAGTGTCCTTCGTTTGGGAGAAAAATGCAATGGTACAAGACAGCTTTTCCTTGCCAATATCTCTCTTTTGCAAAGAGCTACGCATTGGAAAATTCAGGGCTATGTCGTGTAGATGATGGCCTAACAGGAGGCTTTAAAATTTTCTTTCTAGTGTCCTTCGTTTGGGAGAAAAATGCAATGGTACAAGACAGCTTTTCCTTGCCAGTATCTCTCTCTTGCAAAGAGCTGCGCATTGGAAAATTCAGGGCTATGTCGTGTAGATGATGGCCTAACAGGAGGCTTTACAATTTTCTTTCTAGTGTCCTTCGTTTGGGAGAAAAATGCAATGGTACAAGACAGCTTTTCCTTGCCAATATCTCTCTTTTGCAAAGAGCTACGCATTGGAAAATTCAGGGCTATGTCGTGTAGATGATGGCCTAACAGGAGGCTTTAAAATTTTCTTTCTAGTGTCCTTCGTTTGGGAGAAAAATGCAAAGGTACAAGACAGCTTTTCCTTACTAATATTTCTCTTTTGCAAAGAGCTACGCATTGGAAAATTCAGGGCTATGTCGTGTAGATGATGGCCTAACAGGAGGCTTTAAAATTTTCTTTCTAGTGACCTTCGTTTGGGAGAAAAATGCAAAGGTACAAGACAGCTTTTCCTTGCCAATATCTCTCTTTTGCAAAGAGCTGCGCATTGGAAAATTCAGGGCTATGTCGTGTAGATGATGGCCTAACAGGAGGCTTTAAAATTTTCTTTCTAGTGTCCTTCGTTTGGGAGAAAAATGCAATGGTACAAGACAGCTTTTCCTTGCCAATATCTCTCTTTTGCAAAGAGCTACGCATTGGAAAATTCAGGGCTATGTCGTGTAGATGATGGCCTAACAGGAGGCTTTAAAATTTTAATTCTAGTGTCCTTCGTTTGGGAGAAAATGCAATGGTACAAGACAGCTTTTCCTTGCCAATATCTCTCTTTTGCAAAGAGCTACGCATTGGAAAATTCAGGGCTATGTCGTGTAGATGATGGCCTAACAGGAGGCTTTAAAATTTTAATTCTAGTGTCCTTCGTTTGGGAGAAAATGCAATGGTACAAGACAGCTTTTCCTTGCCAATATCTCTCTTTTGCAAAGAGCTACGCATTGGAAAATTCAGGGCTATGTCGTGTAGATGATGGCCTAACAGGAGGCTTTAAAATTTTAATTCTAGTGTCCTTCGTTTGGGAGAAAAATGCAAAGGTACCAGACAGCTTTTCCTTGCCAATATCTCTCTTTTGCAAAGAGCTACGCATTGGAAAATTCAGGGCTATGTCGTGTAGATGATGGCCTAACAGGAGGCTTTAAAATTTTCTTTCTAGTGACCTTCGTTTGGGAGAAAAATGCAAAGGTACAAGACAGCTTTTCCTTGCCAATATCTCTCTTTTGCAAAGAGCTGCGCATTGGAAAATTCAGGGCTATGTCGTGTAGATGATGGCCTAACAGGAGGCTTTAAAATTTTCTTTCTAGTGACCTTCGTTTGGGAGAAAAATGCAAAGGTACAAGACAGCTTTTCCTTGCCAATATCTCTCTTTTGCAAAGAGCTGCGCATTGGAAAATTCAGGGCTATGTCGTGTAGATGATGGCCTAACAGGAGGCTTTAAAATTTTCTTTCTAGTGTCCTTCGTTTGGGAGAAAAATGCAATGGTACAAGACAGCTTTTCCTTGCCAATATCTCTCTTTTGCAAAGAGCTACGCATTGGAAAATTCAGGGCTATGTCGTGTAGATGATGGCCTAACAGGAGGCTTTAAAATTTTAATTCTAGTGTCCTTCGTTTGGGAGAAAATGCAATGGTACAAGACAGCTTTTCCTTGCCAATATCTCTCTTTTGCAAAGAGCTACGCATTGGAAAATTCAGGGCTATGTCGTGTAGATGATGGCCTAACAGGAGGCTTTAAAATTTTAATTCTAGTGTCCTTCGTTTGGGAGAAAATGCAATGGTACAAGACAGCTTTTCCTTGCCAATATCTCTCTTTTGCAAAGAGCTACGCATTGGAAAATTCAGGGCTATGTCGTGTAGATGATGGCCTAACAGGAGGCTTTAAAATTTTAATTCTAGTGTCCTTCGTTTGGGAGAAAAATGCAAAGGTACCAGACAGCTTTTCCTTGCCAATATCTCTCTTTTGCAAAGAGCTACGCATTGGAAAATTCAGGGCTATGTCGTGTAGATGATGGCCTAACAGGAGGCTTTAAAATTTTCTTTCTAGTGACCTTCGTTTGGGAGAAAAATGCAAAGGTACAAGACAGCTTTTCCTTGCCAATATCTCTCTTTTGCAAAGAGCTGCGCATTGGAAAATTCAGGGCTATGTCGTGTAGATGATGGCCTAACAGGAGGCTTTAAAATTTTCTTTCTAGTGACCTTCGTTTGGGAGAAAAATGCAAAGGTACAAGACAGCTTTTCCTTGCCAATATCTCTCTTTTGCAAAGAGCTGCGCATTGGAAAATTCAGGGCTATGTCGTGTAGATGATGGCCTAACAGGAGGCTTTAAAATTTTCTTTCTAGTGTCCTTCGTTTGGGAGAAAAATGCAATGGTACAAGACAGCTTTTCCTTGCCAATATCTCTCTTTTGCAAAGAGCTACGCATTGGAAAATTCAGGGCTATGTCGTGTAGATGATAGCCTAACAGGAGGCTTTAAAATTTTCTTTCTAGTGTCCTTCGTTTGGGAGAAAAATGCAATGGTACAAGACAGCTTTTCCTTGCCAATATCTCTCTTTTGCAAAGAGCTACGCATTGGAAAATTCAGGGCTATGTCGTGTAGATGATGGCCTAACAGGAGGCTTTAAAATTTTCTTTCTAGTGACCTTCGTTTGGGAGAAAAATGCAAAGGTACAAGACAGCTTTTCCTTGCCAATATCTCTCTTTTGCAAAGAGCTGCGCATTGGAAAATGCAGGGCTATGTCGTGTAGATGATGGCCTAACAGGAGGCTTTAAAATTTTCTTTCTAGTGTTCTTCGTTTGGGAGAAAAATGCAATGGTACAAGACAGCTTTTCCTTGCCAATATCTCTCTTTTGCAAAGAGCTGCGCATTGGAAAATTCAGGGCTATTTCGTGTAGATGATGGCCTAACAGGAGGCTTTAAAATTTTCTTTCTAGTGTCCTTCGTTTGGGAGAAAAATGCAAAGGTACAAGACAGCTTTTCCTTGCCAATATTTCTCTTTTGCAAAGAGCTACGCATTGGAAAATTCAGGGCTATGTCGTGTAGATGATGGCCTAACAGGAGGCTTTAAAATTTTCTTTCTAGTGACCTTCGTTTGGGAGAAAAATGCAAAGGTACAAGACAGCTTTTCCTTGCCAATATCTCTCTTTTGCAAAGAGCTGCGCATTGGAAAATTCAGGGCTATGTCGTGTAGATGATGGCCTAACAGGAGGCATTAAAATTTTCTTTCTAGTGACCTTCGTTTGGGAGAAAAATGCAAAGGTACAAGACAGCTTTTCCTTGCCAATATCTCTCTTTTGCAAAGAGCTGCGCATTGGAAAATTCAGGGCTATGTCGTGTAGATGATGGCCTAACAGGAGGCTTTAAAATTTTCTTTCTAGTGTCCTTCGTTTGGGAGAAAAATGCAATGGTACAAGACAGCTTTTCCTTGCCAATATCTCTCTTTTGCAAAGAGCTACGCATTGGAAAATTCAGGGCTATGTCGTGTAGATGATGGCCTAACAGGAGGCTTTAAAATTTTAATTCTAGTGTCCTTCGTTTGGGAGAAAAATGCAAAGGTACAAGACAGCTTTTCCTTGCCAATATCTCTCTTTTGCAAAGAGCTGCGCATTGGAAAATTCAGGGCTATGTCGTGTAGATGATGGCCTAACAGGAGGCTTTAAAATTTTCTTTCTAGTGACCTTCGTTTGGGAGAAAAATGCAAAGGTACAAGACAGCTTTTCCTTGCCAATATCTCTCTTTTGCAAAGAGCTGCGCATTGGAAAATTCAGGGCTATATCGTGTAGATGATGGCCTAACAGGAGGCTTTAAAATTTTCTTTCTAGTGTCCTTCGTTTGGGAGAAAAATGCAATGGTACAAGACAGCTTTTCCTTGCCAATATCTCTCTTTTGCAAAGAGCTACGCATTGGAAAATTCAGGGCTATGTCGTGTAGATGATGGCCTAACAGGAGGCTTTAAAATTTTCTTTCTAGTGTCCTTCGTTTGGGAGAAAAATGCAATGGTACAAGACAGCTTTTCCTTGCCAATATCTCTCTCTTGCAAAGAGCTGCGCATTGGAAAATTCAGGGCTATGTCGTGTAGATGATGGCCTAACAGGAGGCTTTAAAATTTTCTTTCTAGTGTCCTTCGTTTGGGAGAAAAATGCAATGGTACAAGACAGCTTTTCCTTGCCAATATCTCTCTCTTGCAAAGAGCTGCGCATTGGAAAATTTAGGGCTATGTCGTGTAGATGATGGCCTAACAGGAGGCTTTAAAATTTTAATTCTAGTGTCCTTCGTTTGGGAGAAAAATGCAAAGGTACAAGACAGCTTTTCCTTGCCAATATCTCTCTTTTGCAAAGAGCTGCGCATTGGAAAATTCAGGGCTATGTCGTGTAGATGATGGCCTAACAGGAGGCTTTAAAATTTTCTTTCTAGTGTCCTTCGTTTGGGAGAAAAATGCAATGGTACAAGACAGCTTTTCCTTGCCAATATCTCTCTTTTGCAAAGAGCTACGTATTGGAAAATTCAGGGCTGTGTCGTGTAGATGATGGCCTAACAGGAGGCTTTAAAATTTTAATTCTAGTGTCCTTCGTTTGGGAGAAAATGCAATGGTACAAGACAGCTTTTCCATGCCAATATCTCTCTTTTGCAAAGAGCTACGCATTGGAAAATTCAGGGCTATGTCGTGTAGATGATGGCCTAACAGGAGGCTTTAAAATTTTAATTCTAGTGTCCTTCGTTTGGGAGAAAAATGCAAAGGTACAAGACAGCTTTTCCTTGCCAATATCTCTCTTTTGCAAAGAGCTACGCATTGGAAAATTCAGGGCTATGTCGTGTAGATGATGGCCTAACAGGAGGCTTTAAAATTTTAATTCTAGTGTCCTTCGTTTGGGAGAAAAATGCAAAGGTACAAGACAGCTTTTCCTTGCCAATATCTCTCTTTTGCAAAGAGCTGCGCATTGGAAAATTCAGGGCTATGTCGTGTAGATGATGGCCTAACAGGAGGCTTTAAAATTTTCTTTCTAGTGACCTTCGTTTGGGAGAAAAATGCAAAGGTACAAGACAGCTTTTCCTTGCCAATATCTCTCTTTTGCAAAGAGCTGCGCATTGGAAAATTCAGGGCTATGTCGTGTAGATGATGGCCTAACAGGAGGCTTTAAAATTTTCTTTCTAGTGACCTTCGTTTGGGAGAAAAATGCAAAGGTACAAGACAGCTTTTCCTTACCAATATCTCTCTTTTGCAAAGAGCTGCGCATTGGAAAATTCAGGGCTATGTCGTGTAGATGATGGCCTAACAGGAGGCTTTAAAATTTTCTTTCTAGTGTCCTTCGTTTGGGAGAAAAATGCAATGGTACAAGACAGCTTTTCCTTGCCAATATCTCTCTTTTGCAAAGAGCTACGCATTGGAAAATTCAGGGCTATGTCGTGTAGATGATGGCCTAACAGGAGGCTTTAAAATTTTAATTCTAGTGTCCTTCGTTTGGGAGAAAAATGCAATGGTATAAGACAGCTTTTCCTTGCCAATATCTCTCTTTTGCAAAGAGCTACGCATTGGAAAATTCAGGGCTATGTCGTGTAGATGATGGCCTAACAGGAGGCTTTAAAATTTTAATTCTAGTGTCCTTCGTTTGGGAGAAAAATGCAAAGGTACAAGACAGCTTTTCCTTGCCAATATCTCTCTTTTGCAAAGAGCTGCGCATTGGAAAATTCAGGGCTATATCGTGTAGATGATGGCCTAACAGGAGGCTTTAAAATTTTCTTTCTAGTGTCCTTCGTTTGGGAGAAAAATGCAATGGTACAAGACAGCTTTTCCTTGCCAATATCTCTCTTTTGCAAAGAGCTACGCATTGGAAAATTCAGGGCTATGTCGTGTAGATGATGGCCTAACAGGAGGCTTTAAAATTTTCTTTCTAGTGACCTTCGTTTGGGAGAAAAATGCAAAGGTACAAGACAGCTTTTCCTTGCCAATATCTCTCTTTTGCAAAGAGCTGCGCATTGGAAAATTCAGGGCTATGTCGTGTAGATGATGGCCTAACAGGAGGCTTTAAAATTTTCTTTCTAGTGACCTTCGTTTGGGAGAAAAATGCAAAGGTACAAGACAGCTTTTCCTTGCCAATATCTCTCTTTTGCAAAGAGCTGCGCATTGGAAAATTCAGGGCTATGTCGTGTAGATGATGGCCTAACAGGAGGCTTTAAAATTTTCTTTCTAGTGTCCTTCGTTTGGGAGAAAAATGCAATGGTACAAGACAGCTTTTCCTTGCCAATATCTCTCTTTTGCAAAGAGCTACGCATTGGAAAATTCAGGGCTATGTCGTGTAGATGATGGCCTAACAGGAGGCTTTAAAATTTTAATTCTAGTGTCCTTCGTTTGGGAGAAAAATGCAATGGTATAAGACAGCTTTTCCTTGCCAATATCTCTCTTTTGCAAAGAGCTACGCATTGGAAAATTCAGGGCTATGTCGTGTAGATGATGGCCTAACAGGAGGCTTTAAAATTTTAATTCTAGTGTCCTTCGTTTGGGAGAAAAATGCAAAGGTACAAGACAGCTTTTCCTTGCCAATATCTCTCTTTTGCAAAGAGCTGCGCATTGGAAAATTCAGGGCTATATCGTGTAGATGATGGCCTAACAGGAGGCTTTAAAATTTTCTTTCTAGTGTCCTTCGTTTGGGAGAAAAATGCAATGGTACAAGACAGCTTTTCCTTGCCAATATCTCTCTTTTGCAAAGAGCTACGCATTGGAAAATTCAGGGCTATGTCGTGTAGATGATGGCCTAACAGGAGGCTTTAAAATTTTAATTCTAGTGTCCTTCGTTTGGGAGAAAAATGCAAAGGTACAAGACAGCTTTTCCTTGCCAATATCTCTCTTTTGCAAAGAGCTGCGCATTGGAAAATTCAGGGCTATGTCGTGTAGATGATGGCCTAACAGGAGGCTTTAAAATTTTCTTTCTAGTGACCTTCGTTTGGGAGAAAAATGCAAAGGTACAAGACAGCTTTTCCTTGCCAATATCTCTCTTTTGCAAAGAGCTGCGCATTGGAAAATTCAGGGCTATGTCGTGTAGATGATGGCCTAACAGGAGGCTTTAAAATTTTCTTTCTAGTGACCTTCGTTTGGGAGAAAAATGCAAAGGTACAAGACAGCTTTTCCTTGCCAATATCTCTCTTTTGCAAAGAGCTGCGCATTGGAAAATTCAGGGCTATGTCGTGTAGATGATGGCCTAACAGGAGGCTTTAAAATTTTCTTTCTAGTGTCCTTCGTTTGGGAGAAAAATGCAATGGTACAAGACAGCTTTTCCTTGCCAATATCTCTCTTTTGCAAAGAGCTACGCATTGGAAAATTCAGGGCTATGTCGTGTAGATGATGGCCTAACAGGAGGCTTTAAAATTTTAATTCTAGTGTCCTTCGTTTGGGAGAAAAATGCAATGGTATAAGACAGCTTTTCCTTGCCAATATCTCTCTTTTGCAAAGAGCTACGCATTGGAAAATTCAGGGCTATGTCGTGTAGATGATGGCCTAACAGGAGGCTTTAAAATTTTAATTCTAGTGTCCTTCGTTTGGGAGAAAAATGCAAAGGTACAAGACAGCTTTTCCTTGCCAATATCTCTCTTTTGCAAAGAGCTGCGCATTGGAAAATTCAGGGCTATATCGTGTAGATGATGGCCTAACAGGAGGCTTTAAAATTTTCTTTCTAGTGTCCTTCGTTTGGGAGAAAAATGCAATGGTACAAGACAGCTTTTCCTTGCCAATATCTCTCTTTTGCAAAGAGCTACGCATTGGAAAATTCAGGGCTATGTCGTGTAGATGATAGCCTAACAGGAGGCTTTAAAATTTTATTTCTAGTGTCCTTCGTTTGGGAGAAAAATGCAATGGTACAAGACAGCTTTTCCTTGCCAATATCTCTCTTTTGCAAAGAGCTACGCATTGGAAAATTCAGGGCTATGTCGTGTAGATGATGGCCTAACAGGAGGCTTTAAAATTTTCTTTCTAGTGACCTTCGTTTGGGAGAAAAATGCAAAGGTACAAGACAGCTTTTCCTTGCCAATATCTCTCTTTTGCAAAGAGCTGCGCATTGGAAAATGCAGGGCTATGTCGTGTAGATGATGGCCTAACAGGAGGCTTTAAAATTTTCTTTCTAGTGTTCTTCGTTTGGGAGAAAAATGCAATGGTACAAGACAGCTTTTCCTTGCCAATATCTCTCTTTTGCAAAGAGCTGCGCATTGGAAAATTCAGGGCTATTTCGTGTAGATGATGGCCTAACAGGAGGCTTTAAAATTTTCTTTCTAGTGTCCTTCGTTTGGGAGAAAAATGCAAAGGTACAAGACAGCTTTTCCTTGCCAATATTTCTCTTTTGCAAAGAGCTACGCATTGGAAAATTCAGGGCTATGTCGTGTAGATGATGGCCTAACAGGAGGCTTTAAAATTTTCTTTCTAGTGACCTTCGTTTGGGAGAAAAATGCAAAGGTACAAGACAGCTTTTCCTTGCCAATATCTCTCTTTTGCAAAGAGCTGCGCATTGGAAAATTCAGGGCTATGTCGTGTAGATGATGGCCTAACAGGAGGCTTTAAAATTTTCTTTCTAGTGACCTTCGTTTGGGAGAAAAATGAAAAGGTACAAGACAGCTTTTCCTTGCCAATATCTCTCTTTTGCAAAGAGCTGCGCATTGGAAAATTCAGGGCTATGTCGTGTAGATGATGGCCTAACAGGAGGCTTTAAAATTTTCTTTCTAGTGTCCTTCGTTTGGGAGAAAAATGCAATGGTACAAGACAGCTTTTCCTTGCCAATATCTCTCTTTTGCAAAGAGCTACGCATTGGAAAATTCAGGGCTATGTCGTGTAGATGATGGCCTAACAGGAGGCTTTAAAATTTTAATTCTAGTGTCCTTCGTTTGGGAGAAAAATGCAAAGGTACAAGACAGCTTTTCCTTGCCAATATCTCTCTTTTGCAAAGAGCTGCGCATTGGAAAATTCAGGGCTATGTCGTGTAGATGATGGCCTAACAGGAGGCTTTAAAATTTTCTTTCTAGTGACCTTCGTTTGGGAGAAAAATGCAAAGGTACAAGACAGCTTTTCCTTGCCAATATCTCTCTTTTGCAAAGAGCTGCGCATTGGAAAATTCAGGGCTATATCGTGTAGATGATGGCCTAACAGGAGGCTTTAAAATTTTCTTTCTAGTGTCCTTCGTTTGGGAGAAAAATGCAATGGTACAAGACAGCTTTTCCTTGCCAATATCTCTCTTTTGCAAAGAGCTACGCATTGGAAAATTCAGGGCTATGTCGTGTAGATGATGGCCTAACAGGAGGCTTTAAAATTTTCTTTCTAGTGTCCTTCGTTTGGGAGAAAAATGCAATGGTACAAGACAGCTTTTCCTTGCCAATATCTCTCTCTTGCAAAGAGCTGCGCATTGGAAAATTCAGGGCTATGTCGTGTAGATGATGGCCTAACAGGAGGCTTTAAAATTTTCTTTCTAGTGTCCTTCGTTTGGGAGAAAAATGCAATGGTACAAGACAGCTTTTCCTTGCCAATATCTCTCTCTTGCAAAGAGCTGCGCATTGGAAAATTTAGGGCTATGTCGTGTAGATGATGGCCTAACAGGAGGCTTTAAAATTTTAATTCTAGTGTCCTTCGTTTGGGAGAAAAATGCAAAGGTACAAGACAGCTTTTCCTTGCCAATATCTCTCTTTTGCAAAGAGCTGCGCATTGGAAAATTCAGGGCTATATCGTGTAGATGATGGCCTAACAGGAGGCTTTAAAATTTTCTTTCTAGTGTCCTTCGTTTGGGAGAAAAATGCAATGGTACAAGACAGCTTTTCCTTGCCAATATCTCTCTTTTGCAAAGAGCTACGCATTGGAAAATTCAGGGCTATGTCGTGTAGATGATGGCCTAACAGGAGGCTTTAAAATTTTCTTTCTAGTGTCCTTCGTTTGGGAGAAAAATGCAATGGTACAAGACAGCTTTTCCTTGCCAATATCTCTCTCTTGCAAAGAGCTGCGCATTGGAAAATTCAGGGCTATGTCGTGTAGATGATGGCCTAACAGGAGGCTTTAAAATTTTAATTCTAGTGTCCTTCGTTTGGGAGAAAATGCAATGGTACAAGACAGCTTTTCCTTGCCAATATCTCTCTTTTGCAAAGAGCTGCGCATTGGAAAATTCAGGGCTATGTCGTGTAGATGATGGCCTAACAGGAGGCTTTAAAATTTTCTTTCTAGTGACCTTCGTTTGGGAGAAAAATGCAAAGGTACAAGACAGCTTTTCCTTGCCAATATCTCTCTTTTGCAAAGAGCTGCGCATTGGAAAATTCAGGGCTATGTCGTGTAGATGATGGCCTAACAGGAGGCTTTAAAATTTTAATTCTAGTGTCCTTCGTTTGGGAGAAAAATGCAATGGTACAAGACAGCTTTTCCTTGCCAATATCTCTCTTTTGCAAAGAGCTACGCATTGGAAAATTCAGGGCTATGTCGTGTAGATGATGGCCTAACAGGAGGCTTTAAAATTTTAATTCTAGTGTCCTTCGTTTGGGAGAAAAATGCAAAGGTACAAGACAGCTTTTCCTTGCCAATATCTCTCTTTTGCAAAGAGCTGCGCATTGGAAAATTCAGGGCTATATCGTGTAGATGATGGCCTAACAGGAGGCTTTAAAATTTTCTTTCTAGTGTCCTTCGTTTGGGAGAAAAATGCAATGGTACAAGACAGCTTTTCCTTGCCAATATCTCTCTTTTGCAAAGAGCTACGCATTGGAAAATTCAGGGTTATGTCGTGTAGATGATGGCCTAACAGGAGGCTTTAAAATTTTCTTTCTAGTGACCTTCGTTTGGGAGAAAAATGCAAAGGTACAAGACAGCTTTTCCTTGCCAATATCTCTCTTTTGCAAAGAGCTGCGCATTGGTAAATGCAGGGCTATGTCGTGTAGATGATGGCCTAACAGGAGGCTTTAAAATTTTCTTTCTAGTGTCCTTCGTTTGGGAGAAAAATGCAATGGTACAAGACAGCTTTTCCTTGCCAATATTTCTCTTTTGCAAAGAGCTGCGCATTGGAAAATTCAGGGCTATTTCGTGTAGATGATGGCCTAACAGGAGGCTTTAAAATTTTCTTTCTAGTGACCTTCGTTTGGGAGAAAAATGCAATGGTACAAGACAGCTTTTCCTTGCCAATATTTCTCTTTTGCAAAGAGCTGCGCATTGGAAAATTCAGGGCTATATCGTGTAGATGATGGCCTAACAGGAGGCTTTAAAATTTTAATTCTAGTGTCCTTCGTTTGGGAGAAAAATGCAAAGGTACAAGACAGCTTTTCCTTGCCAATATCTCTCTTTTGCAAAGAGCTACGCATTGGAAAATTCAGGGCTATGTCGTGTAGATGATGGCCTAACAGGAGGCTTTAAAATTTTAATTCTAGTGTCCTTCGTTTGGGAGAAAAATGCAAAGGTACAAGACAGCTTTTCCTTGCCAATATCTCTCTTTTGCAAAGAGCTGCGCATTGGAAAATTCAGGGCTATGTCGTGTAGATGATGGCCTAACAGGAGGCTTTAAAATTTTCTTTCTAGTGACCTTCGTTTGGGAGAAAAATGCAAAGGTACAAGACAGCTTTTCCTTGCCAATATCTCTCTTTTGCAAAGAGCTGCGCATTGGAAAATTCAGGGCTATATCGTGTAGATGATGGCCTAACAGGAGGCTTTAAAATTTTAATTCTAGTGTCCTTCGTTTGGGAGAAAAATGCAAAGGTACAAGACAGCTTTTCCTTGCCAATATCTCTCTTTTGCAAAGAGCTGCGCATTGGAAAATTCAGGGCTATGTCGTGTAGATGATGGCCTAACAGGAGGCTTTAAAATTTTCTTTCTAGTGACCTTCGTTTGGGAGAAAAATGCAAAGGTACAAGACAGCTTTTCCTTGCCAATATCTCTCTTTTGCAAAGAGCTGCGCATTGGAAAATTCAGGGCTATATCGTGTAGATGATGGCCTAACAGGAGGCTTTAAAATTTTCTTTCTAGTGTCCTTCGTTTGGGAGAAAAATGCAAAGGTACAAGACAGCTTTTCCTTGCCAATATCTCTTTTGCAAAGAGCTACGCATTGGAAAATTCAGGGCTATGTCGTGTAGATGATGGCCTAACAGGAGGCTTTAAAATTTTAATTCTAGTGTCCTTCGTTTGGGAGAAAAATGCAAAGGTACAAGACAGCTTTTCCTTGCCAATATCTCTCTTTTGCAAAGAGCTGCGCATTGGAAAATTCAGGGCTATGTCGTGTAGATGATGGCCTAACAGGAGGCTTTAAAATTTTCTTTCTAGTGACCTTCGTTTGGGAGAAAAATGCAAAGGTACAAGACAGCTTTTCCTTGCCAATATCTCTCTTTTGCAAAGAGCTGCGCATTGGAAAATTCAGGGCTATATCGTGTAGATGATGGCCTAACAGGAGGCTTTAAAATTTTAATTCTAGTGTCCTTCGTTTGGGAGAAAAATGCAAAGGTACAAGACAGCTTTTCCTTGCCAATATCTCTCTTTTGCAAAGAGCTGCGCATTGGAAAATTCAGGGCTATATCGTGTAGATGATGGCCTAACAGGAGGCTTTAAAATTTTAATTCTAGTGTCCTTCGTTTGGGAGAAAAATGCAAAGGTACAAGACAGCTTTTCCTTGCCAATATCTCTCTTTTGCAAAGAGCTGCGCATTGGAAAATTCAGGGCTATGTCGTGTAGATGATGGCCTAACAGGAGGCTTTAAAATTTTCTTTCTAGTGACCTTCGTTTGGGAGAAAAATGCAAAGGTACAAGACAGCTTTTCCTTGCCAATATCTCTCTTTTGCAAAGAGCTGCGCATTGGAAAATTCAGGGCTATATCGTGTAGATGATGGCCTAACAGGAGGCTTTAAAATTTTCTTTCTAGTGTCCTTCGTTTGGGAGAAAAATGCAATGGTACAAGACAGCTTTTCCTTGCCAATATCTCTCTTTTGCAAAGAGCTACGCATTGGAAAATTCAGGGTTATGTCGTGTAGATGATGGCCTAACAGGAGGCTTTAAAATTTTCTTTCTAGTGACCTTCGTTTGGGAGAAAAATGCAAAGGTACAAGACAGCTTTTCCTTGCCAATATCTCTCTTTTGCAAAGAGCTGCGCATTGGAAAATTCAGGGCTATATCGTGTAGATGATGGCCTAACAGGAGGCTTTAAAATTTTCTTTCTAGTGTCCTTCGTTTGGGAGAAAAATGCAATGGTACAAGACAGCTTTTCCTTGCCAATATCTCTCTTTTGCAAAGAGCTACGCATTGGAAAATTCAGGGCTATGTCGTGTAGATGATGGCCTAACAGGAGGCTTTAAAATTTTCTTTCTAGTGTCCTTCGTTTGGGAGAAAAATGCAATGGTACAAGACAGCTTTTCCTTGCCAATATCTCTCTCTTGCAAAGAGCTGCGCATTGGAAAATTCAGGGCTATGTCGTGTAGATGATGGCCTAACAGGAGGCTTTAAAATTTTCTTTCTAGTGTCCTTCGTTTGGGAGAAAAATGCAATGGTACAAGACAGCTTTTCCTTGCCAATATCTCTCTCTTGCAAAGAGCTGCGCATTGGAAAATTTAGGGCTATGTCGTGTAGATGATGGCCTAACAGGAGGCTTTAAAATTTTAATTCTAGTGTCCTTCGTTTGGGAGAAAAATGCAAAGGTACAAGACAGCTTTTCCTTGCCAATATCTCTCTTTTGCAAAGAGCTGCGCATTGGAAAATTCAGGGCTATATCGTGTAGATGATGGCCTAACAGGAGGCTTTAAAATTTTCTTTCTAGTGTCCTTCGTTTGGGAGAAAAATGCAATGGTACAAGACAGCTTTTCCTTGCCAATATCTCTCTTTTGCAAAGAGCTACGCATTGGAAAATTCAGGGCTATGTCGTGTAGATGATGGCCTAACAGGAGGCTTTAAAATTTTCTTTCTAGTGTCCTTCGTTTGGGAGAAAAATGCAATGGTACAAGACAGCTTTTCCTTGCCAATATCTCTCTCTTGCAAAGAGCTGCGCATTGGAAAATTCAGGGCTATGTCGTGTAGATGATGGCCTAACAGGAGGCTTTAAAATTTTAATTCTAGTGTCCTTCGTTTGGGAGAAAATGCAATGGTACAAGACAGCTTTTCCTTGCCAATATCTCTCTTTTGCAAAGAGCTGCGCATTGGAAAATTCAGGGCTATGTCGTGTAGATGATGGCCTAACAGGAGGCTTTAAAATTTTAATTCTAGTGTCCTTCGTTTGGGAGAAAAATGCAATGGTACAAGACAGCTTTTCCTTGCCAATATCTCTCTTTTGCAAAGAGCTACGCATTGGAAAATTCAGGGCTATGTCGTGTAGATGATGGCCTAACAGGAGGCTTTAAAATTTTAATTCTAGTGTCCTTCGTTTGGGAGAAAAATGCAAAGGTACAAGACAGCTTTTCCTTGCCAATATCTCTCTTTTGCAAAGAGCTGCGCATTGGAAAATTCAGGGCTATATCGTGTAGATGATGGCCTAACAGGAGGCTTTAAAATTTTCTTTCTAGTGTCCTTCGTTTGGAAGAAAAATGCAATGGTACAAGACAGCTTTTCCTTGCCAATATCTCTCTTTTGCAAAGAGCTACGCATTGGAAAATTCAGGGTTATGTCGTGTAGATGATGGCCTAACAGGAGGCTTTAAAATTTTCTTTCTAGTGACCTTCGTTTGGGAGAAAAATGCAAAGGTACAAGACAGCTTTTCCTTGCCAATATCTCTCTTTTGCAAAGAGCTGCGCATTGGTAAATGCAGGGCTATGTCGTGTAGATGATGGCCTAACAGGAGGCTTTAAAATTTTCTTTCTAGTGTCCTTCGTTTGGGAGAAAAATGCAATGGTACAAGACAGCTTTTCCTTGCCAATATCTCTCTTTTGCAAAGAGCTGCGCATTGGAAAATTCAGGGCTATTTCGTGTAGATGATGGCCTAACAGGAGGCTTTAAAATTTTCTTTCTAGTGACCTTCGTTTGGGAGAAAAATGCAATGGTACAAGACAGCTTTTCCTTGCCAATATTTCTCTTTTGCAAAGAGCTGCGCATTGGAAAATTCAGGGCTATATCGTGTAGATGATGGCCTAACAGGAGGCTTTAAAATTTTAATTCTAGTGTCCTTCGTTTGGGAGAAAAATGCAAAGGTACAAGACAGCTTTTCCT
Organism: Pseudophryne corroboree; assembly: GCF_028390025.1. NCBI lineage: Eukaryota > Metazoa > Chordata > Amphibia > Anura > Myobatrachidae > Pseudophryne > Pseudophryne corroboree. Next base: position 75,020 of record NW_026967656.1, on the reverse strand, counting down.
TGCCAATATCTCTCTTTTGCAAAGAGCTGCGCATTGGAAAATTCAGGGCTATATCGTGTAGATGATGGCCTAACAGGAGGCTTTAAAATTTTCTTTCTAGTGTCCTTCGTTTGGGAGAAAAATGCAATGGTACAAGACAGCTTTTCCTTGCCAATATCTCTCTTTTGCAAAGAGCTACGCATTGGAAAATTCAGGGCTATGTCGTGTAGATGATGGCCTAACAGGAGGCTTTAAAATTTTCTTTCTAGTGTCCTTCGTTTGGGAGAAAAATGCAAAGGTACAAGACAGCTTTTCCTTGCCAATATCTCTCTCTTGCAAAGAGCTGCGCATTGGAAAATTCAGGGCTATGTCGTGTAGATGATGGCCTAACAGGAGGCTTTAAAATTTTCTTTCTAGTGTCCTTCGTTTGGGAGAAAAATGCAATGGTACAAGACAGCTTTTCCTTGCCAATATCTCTCTTTTGCAAAGAGCTACGCATTGGAAAATTCAGGGTTATGTCGTGTAGATGATGGCCTAACAGGAGGCTTTAAAATTTTCTTTCTAATGACCTTCGTTTGGGAGAAAAATGCAAAGGTACAAGACAGCTTTTCCTTGCCAATATCTCTCTTTTGCAAAGAGCTGCGCATTGGTAAATGCAGGGCTATGTCGTGTAGATGATGGCCTAACAGGAGGCTTTAAAATTTTCTTTCTAGTGTCCTTCGTTTGGGAGAAAAATGCAATGGTACAAGACAGCTTTTCCTTGCCAATATCTCTCTTTTGCAAAGAGCTGCGTATTGGAAAATTCAGGGCTATTTCGTGTAGATGATGGCCTAACAGGAGGCTTTAAAATTTTCTTTCTAGTGTCCTTCGTTTGGGAGAAAAATGCAAAGGTACAAGACAGCTTTTCCTTGCCAATATTTCTCTTTTGCAAAGAGCTACGCATTGGAAAATTCAGGGCTATGTCGTGTAGATGATGGCCTAACAGGAGGCTTTAAAATTTTCTTTTTAGTGACCTTCGTTTGGGAGAAAAATGCAAAGGTACAAGACAGCTTTTCCTTGCCAATATCTCTCTTTTGCAAAGAGCTGCGCATTGGAAAATTCAGGGCTATGTCGTGTAGATGATGGCCTAACAGGAGGCTTTAAAATTTTCTTTCTAGTGACCTTCGTTTGGGAGAAAAATGCAAAGGTACAAGACAGCTTTTCCTTGCCAATATCTCTCTTTTGCAAAGAGCTGCGCATTGGAAAATTCAGGGCTATGTCGTGTAGATGATGGCCTAACAGGAGGCTTTAAAATTTTCTTTCTAGTGACCTTCGTTTGGGAGAAAAATGCAAAGGTACAAGACAGCTTTTCCTTGCCAATATCTCTCTTTTGCAAAGAGCTGCGCATTGGAAAATTCAGGGCTATGTCGTGTAGATGATGGCCTAACTGGAGGCTTTAAAATTTTCTTTCTAGTGTCCTTCGTTTGGGAGAAAAATGCAATGGTACAAGACAGCTTTTCCTTGCCAATATCTCTCTTTTGCAAAGAGCTGCGCATTGGAAAATTCAGGGCTATTTCGTGTAGATGATGGCCTAACAGGAGGCTTTAAAATTTTCTTTCTAGTGTCCTTCGTTTGGGAGAAAAATGCAAAGGTACAAGACAGCTTTTCCTTGCCAATATTTCTCTTTTGCAAAGAGCTGCGCATTGGAAAATTCAGGGCTATATCGTGTAGATGATGGCCTAACAGGAGGCTTTAAAATTTTAATTCTAGTGTCCTTCGTTTGGGAGAAAAATGCAAAGGTACAAGACAGCTTTTCCTTGCCAATATCTCTCTTTTGCAAAGAGCTGCGCATTGGAAAATTCAGGGCTATATCGTGTAGATGATGGCCTAACAGGAGGCTTTAAAATTTTCTTTCTAGTGTCCTTCGTTTGGGAGAAAAATGCAATGGTACAAGACAGCTTTTCCTTGCCAATATCTCTCTTTTGCAAAGAGCTACGCATTGGAAAATTCAGGGCTATGTCGTGTAGATGATGGCCTAACAGGAGGCTTTAAAATTTTCTTTCTAGTGTCCTTCGTTTGGGAGAAAAATGCAAAGGTACAAGACAGCTTTTCCTTGCCAATATCTCTCTCTTGCAAAGAGCTGCGCATTGGAAAATTCAGGGCTATGTCGTGTAGATGATGGCCTAACAGGAGGCTTTAAAATTTTCTTTCTAGTGTCCTTCGTTTGGGAGAAAAATGCAATGGTACAAGACAGCTTTTCCTTGCCAATATCTCTCTTTTGCAAAGAGCTACGCATTGGAAAATTCAGGGTTATGTCGTGTAGATGATGGCCTAACAGGAGGCTTTAAAATTTTCTTTCTAATGACCTTCGTTTGGGAGAAAAATGCAAAGGTACAAGACAGCTTTTCCTTGCCAATATCTCTCTTTTGCAAAGAGCTGCACATTGGTAAATGCAGGGCTATGTCGTGTAGATGATGGCCTAACAGGAGGCTTTAAAATTTTCTTTCTAGTGTCCTTCGTTTGGGAGAAAAATGCAATGGTACAAGACAGCTTTTCCTTGCCAATATCTCTCTTTTGCAAAGAGCTGCGTATTGGAAAATTCAGGGCTATTTCGTGTAGATGATGGCCTAACAGGAGGCTTTAAAATTTTCTTTCTAGTGTCCTTCGTTTGGGAGAAAAATGCAAAGGTACAAGACAGCTTTTCCTTGCCAATATTTCTCTTTTGCAAAGAGCTACGCATTGGAAAATTCAGGGCTATGTCGTGTAGATGATGGCCTAACAGGAGGCTTTAAAATTTTCTTTTTAGTGACCTTCGTTTGGGAGAAAAATGCAAAGGTACAAGACAGCTTTTCCTTGCCAATATCTCTCTTTTGCAAAGAGCTGCGCATTGGAAAATTCAGGGCTATGTCGTGTAGATGATGGCCTAACAGGAGGCTTTAAAATTTTCTTTCTAGTGACCTTCGTTTGGGAGAAAAATGCAAAGGTACAAGACAGCTTTTCCTTGCCAATATCTCTCTTTTGCAAAGAGCTGCGCATTGGAAAATTCAGGGCTATGTCGTGTAGATGATGGCCTAACAGGAGGCTTTAAAATTTTCTTTCTAGTGACCTTCGTTTGGGAGAAAAATGCAAAGGTACAAGACAGCTTTTCCTTGCCAATATCTCTCTTTTGCAAAGAGCTGCGCATTGGAAAATTCAGGGCTATGTCGTGTAGATGATGGCCTAACTGGAGGCTTTAAAATTTTCTTTCTAGTGTCCTTCGTTTGGGAGAAAAATGCAATGGTACAAGACAGCTTTTCCTTGCCAATATCTCTCTTTTGCAAAGAGCTGCGCATTGGAAAATTCAGGGCTATTTCGTGTAGATGATGGCCTAACAGGAGGCTTTAAAATTTTCTTTCTAGTGTCCTTCGTTTGGGAGAAAAATGCAAAGGTACAAGACAGCTTTTCCTTGCCAATATCTCTCTTTTGCAAAGAGCTACGCATTGGAAAATTCAGGGCTATGTCGTGTAGATGATAGCCTAACAGGAGGCTTTAAAATTTTCTTTCTAGTGTCCTTCGTTTGGGAGAAAAATGCAATGGTACAAGACAGCTTTTCCTTGCCAATATCTCTCTTTTGCAAAGAGCTACGCATTGGAAAATTCAGGGCTATGTCGTGTAGATGATGGCCTAACAGGAGGCTTTAAAATTTTCTTTCTAGTGACCTTCGTTTGGGAGAAAAATGCAAAGGTACAAGACAGCTTTTCCTTGCCAATATCTCTCTTTTGCAAAGAGCTGCGCATTGGAAAATGCAGGGCTATGTCGTGTAGATGATGGCCTAACAGGAGGCTTTAAAATTTTCTTTCTAGTGTTCTTCGTTTGGGAGAAAAATGCAATGGTACAAGACAGCTTTTCCTTGCCAATATCTCTCTTTTGCAAAGAGCTGCGCATTGGAAAATTCAGGGCTATTTCGTGTAGATGATGGCCTAACAGGAGGCTTTAAAATTTTCTTTCTAGTGTCCTTCGTTTGGGAGAAAAATGCAAAGGTACAAGACAGCTTTTCCTTGCCAATATTTCTCTTTTGCAAAGAGCTACGCATTGGAAAATTCAGGGCTATGTCGTGTAGATGATGGCCTAACAGGAGGCTTTAAAATTTTCTTTCTAGTGACCTTCGTTTGGGAGAAAAATGCAAAGGTACAAGACAGCTTTTCCTTGCCAATATCTCTCTTTTGCAAAGAGCTGCGCATTGGAAAATTCAGGGCTATGTCGTGTAGATGATGGCCTAACAGGAGGCTTTAAAATTTTCTTTCTAGTGACCTTCGTTTGGGAGAAAAATGAAAAGGTACAAGACAGCTTTTCCTTGCCAATATCTCTCTTTTGCAAAGAGCTGCGCATTGGAAAATTCAGGGCTATGTCGTGTAGATGATGGCCTAACAGGAGGCTTTAAAATTTTCTTTCTAGTGTCCTTCGTTTGGGAGAAAAATGCAATGGTACAAGACAGCTTTTCCTTGCCAATATCTCTCTTTTGCAAAGAGCTACGCATTGGAAAATTCAGGGCTATGTCGTGTAGATGATGGCCTAACAGGAGGCTTTAAAATTTTAATTCTAGTGTCCTTCGTTTGGGAGAAAAATGCAAAGGTACAAGACAGCTTTTCCTTGCCAATATCTCTCTTTTGCAAAGAGCTGCGCATTGGAAAATTCAGGGCTATGTCGTGTAGATGATGGCCTAACAGGAGGCTTTAAAATTTTCTTTCTAGTGACCTTCGTTTGGGAGAAAAATGCAAAGGTACAAGACAGCTTTTCCTTGCCAATATCTCTCTTTTGCAAAGAGCTGCGCATTGGAAAATTTAGGGCTATGTCGTGTAGATGATGGCCTAACAGGAGGCTTTAAAATTTTAATTCTAGTGTCCTTCGTTTGGGAGAAAAATGCAAAGGTACAAGACAGCTTTTCCTTGCCAATATCTCTCTTTTGCAAAGAGCTGCGCATTGGAAAATTCAGGGCTATATCGTGTAGATGATGGCCTAACAGGAGGCTTTAAAATTTTCTTTCTAGTGTCCTTCGTTTGGGAGAAAAATGCAATGGTACAAGACAGCTTTTCCTTGCCAATATCTCTCTTTTGCAAAGAGCTACGCATTGGAAAATTCAGGGCTATGTCGTGTAGATGATGGCCTAACAGGAGGCTTTAAAATTTTCTTTCTAGTGTCCTTCGTTTGGGAGAAAAATGCAATGGTACAAGACAGCTTTTCCTTGCCAATATCTCTCTCTTGCAAAGAGCTGCGCATTGGAAAATTCAGGGCTATGTCGTGTAGATGATGGCCTAACAGGAGGCTTTAAAATTTTAATTCTAGTGTCCTTCGTTTGGGAGAAAATGCAATGGTACAAGACAGCTTTTCCTTGCCAATATCTCTCTTTTGCAAAGAGCTGCGCATTGGAAAATTCAGGGCTATGTCGTGTAGATGATGGCCTAACAGGAGGCTTTAAAATTTTCTTTCTAGTGACCTTCGTTTGGGAGAAAAATGCAAAGGTACAAGACAGCTTTTCCTTGCCAATATCTCTCTTTTGCAAAGAGCTGCGCATTGGAAAATTCAGGGCTATGTCGTGTAGATGATGGCCTAACAGGAGGCTTTAAAATTTTAATTCTAGTGTCCTTCGTTTGGGAGAAAAATGCAATGGTACAAGACAGCTTTTCCTTGCCAATATCTCTCTTTTGCAAAGAGCTACGCATTGGAAAATTCAGGGCTATGTCGTGTAGATGATGGCCTAACAGGAGGCTTTAAAATTTTAATTCTAGTGTCCTTCGTTTGGGAGAAAAATGCAAAGGTACAAGACAGCTTTTCCTTGCCAATATCTCTCTTTTGCAAAGAGCTGCGCATTGGAAAATTCAGGGCTATATCGTGTAGATGATGGCCTAACAGGAGGCTTTAAAATTTTCTTTCTAGTGTCCTTCGTTTGGGAGAAAAATGCAATGGTACAAGACAGCTTTTCCTTGCCAATATCTCTCTTTTGCAAAGAGCTACGCATTGGAAAATTCAGGGTTATGTCGTGTAGATGATGGCCTAACAGGAGGCTTTAAAATTTTCTTTCTAGTGACCTTCGTTTGGGAGAAAAATGCAAAGGTACAAGACAGCTTTTCCTTGCCAATATCTCTCTTTTGTAAAGAGCTGCGCATTGGTAAATGCAGGGCTATGTCGTGTAGATGATGGCCTAACAGGAGGCTTTAAAATTTTCTTTCTAGTGTCCTTCGTTTGGGAGAAAAATGCAATGGTACAAGACAGCTTTTCCTTGCCAATATCTCTCTTTTGCAAAGAGCTGCGCATTGGAAAATTCAGGGCTATTTCGTGTAGATGATGGCCTAACAGGAGGCTTTAAAATTTTCTTTCTAGTGACCTTCGTTTGGGAGAAAAATGCAATGGTACAAGACAGCTTTTCCTTGCCAATATTTCTCTTTTGCAAAGAGCTGCGCATTGGAAAATTCAGGGCTATATCGTGTAGATGATGGCCTAACAGGAGGCTTTAAAATTTTAATTCTAGTGTCCTTCGTTTGGGAGAAAAATGCAAAGGTACAAGACAGCTTTTCCTTGCCAATATCTCTCTTTTGCAAAGAGCTACGCATTGGAAAATTCAGGGCTATGTCGTGTAGATGATGGCCTAACAGGAGGCTTTAAAATTTTAATTCTAGTGTCCTTCGTTTGGGAGAAAAATGCAAAGGTACAAGACAGCTTTTCCTTGCCAATATCTCTCTTTTGCAAAGAGCTGCGCATTGGAAAATTCAGGGCTATGTCGTGTAGATGATGGCCTAACAGGAGGCTTTAAAATTTTCTTTCTAGTGACCTTCGTTTGGGAGAAAAATGCAAAGGTACAAGACAGCTTTTCCTTGCCAATATCTCTCTTTTGCAAAGAGCTGCGCATTGGAAAATTCAGGGCTATATCGTGTAGATGATGGCCTAACAGGAGGCTTTAAAATTTTAATTCTAGTGTCCTTCGTTTGGGAGAAAAATGCAAAGGTACAAGACAGCTTTTCCTTGCCAATATCTCTCTTTTGCAAAGAGCTGCGCATTGGAAAATTCAGGGCTATGTCGTGTAGATGATGGCCTAACAGGAGGCTTTAAAATTTTCTTTCTAGTGACCTTCGTTTGGGAGAAAAATGCAAAGGTACAAGACAGCTTTTCCTTGCCAATATCTCTCTTTTGCAAAGAGCTACGCATTGGAAAATTCAGGGCTATGTCGTGTAGATGATGGCCTAACAGGAGGCTTTAAAATTTTCTTTCTAGTGTCCTTCGTTTGGGAGAAAAATGCAATGGTACAAGACAGCTTTTCCTTGCCAATATCTCTCTCTTGCAAAGAGCTGCGCATTGGAAAATTCAGGGCTATGTCGTGTAGATGATGGCCTAACAGGAGGCTTTAAAATTTTCTTTCTAGTGACCTTCGTTTGGGAGAAAAATGCAAAGGTACAAGACAGCTTTTCCTTGCCAATATCTCTCTTTTGCAAAGAGCTGCGCATTGGAAAATTCAGGGCTATATCGTGTAGATGATGGCCTAACAGGAGGCTTTAAAATTTTCTTTCTAGTGTCCTTCGTTTGGGAGAAAAATGCAATGGTACAAGACAGCTTTTCCTTGCCAATATCTCTCTTTTGCAAAGAGCTACGCATTGGAAAATTCAGGGCTATGTCGTGTAGATGATGGCCTAACAGGAGGCTTTAAAATTTTCTTTCTAGTGTCCTTCGTTTGGGAGAAAAATGCAATGGTACAAGACAGCTTTTCCTTGCCAATATCTCTCTCTTGCAAAGAGCTGCGCATTGGAAAATTCAGGGCTATGTCGTGTAGATGATGGCCTAACAGGAGGCTTTAAAATTTTCTTTCTAGTGTCCTTCGTTTGGGAGAAAAATGCAATGGTACAAGACAGCTTTTCCTTGCCAATATCTCTCTCTTGCAAAGAGCTGCGCATTGGAAAATTTAGGGCTATGTCGTGTAGATGATGGCCTAACAGGAGGCTTTAAAATTTTAATTCTAGTGTCCTTCGTTTGGGAGAAAAATGCAAAGGTACAAGACAGCTTTTCCTTGCCAATATCTCTCTTTTGCAAAGAGCTGCGCATTGGAAAATTCAGGGCTATATCGTGTAGATGATGGCCTAACAGGAGGCTTTAAAATTTTCTTTCTAGTGTCCTTCGTTTGGGAGAAAAATGCAATGGTACAAGACAGCTTTTCCTTGCCAATATCTCTCTTTTGCAAAGAGCTACGCATTGGAAAATTCAGGGCTATGTCGTGAAGATGATGGCCTAACAGGAGGCTTTAAAATTTTCTTTCTAGTGTCCTTCGTTTGGGAGAAAAATGCAATGGTACAAGACAGCTTTTCCTTGCCAATATCTCTCTCTTGCAAAGAGCTGCGCATTGGAAAATTCAGGGCTATGTCGTGTAGATGATGGCCTAACAGGAGGCTTTAAAATTTTAATTCTAGTGTCCTTCGTTTGGGAGAAAATGCAATGGTACAAGACAGCTTTTCCTTGCCAATATCTCTCTTTTGCAAAGAGCTGCGCATTGGAAAATTCAGGGCTATGTCGTGTAGATGATGGCCTAACAGGAGTCTTTAAAATTTTCTTTCTAGTGACCTTCGTTTGGGAGAAAAATGCAAAGGTACAAGACAGCTTTTCCTTGCCAATATCTCTCTTTTGCAAAGAGCTGCGCATTGGAAAATTCAGGGCTATGTCGTGTAGATGATGGCCTAACAGGAGGCTTTAAAATTTTCTTTCTAGTGACCTTCGTTTGGGAGAAAAATGCAAAGGTACAAGACAGCTTTTCCTTGCCAATATCTCTCTTTTGCAAAGAGCTGCGCATTGGAAAATTCAGGGCTATGTCGTGTAGATGATGGCCTAACAGGAGGCTTTAAAATTTTAATTCTAGTGTCCTTCGTTTGGGAGAAAAATGCAATGGTACAAGACAGCTTTTCCTTGCCAATATCTCTCTTTTGCAAAGAGCTACGCATTGGAAAATTCAGGGCTATGTCGTGTAGATGATGGCCTAACAGGAGGCTTTAAAATTTTAATTCTAGTGTCCTTCGTTTGGGAGAAAAATGCAAAGGTACAAGACAGCTTTTCCTTGCCAATATCTCTCTTTTGCAAAGAGCTGCGCATTGGAAAATTCAGGGCTATATCGTGTAGATGATGGCCTAACAGGAGGCTTTAAAATTTTCTTTCTAGTGTCCTTCGTTTGGAAGAAAAATGCAATGGTACAAGACAGCTTTTCCTTGCCAATATCTCTCTTTTGCAAAGAGCTACGCATTGGAAAATTCAGGGTTATGTCGTGTAGATGATGGCCTAACAGGAGGCTTTAAAATTTTCTTTCTAGTGACCTTCGTTTGGGAGAAAAATGCAAAGGTACAAGACAGCTTTTCCTTGCCAATATCTCTCTTTTGCAAAGAGCTGCGCATTGGTAAATGCAGGGCTATGTCGTGTAGATGATGGCCTAACAGGAGGCTTTAAAATTTTCTTTCTAGTGTCCTTCGTTTGGGAGAAAAATGCAATGGTACAAGACAGCTTTTCCTTGCCAATATCTCTCTTTTGCAAAGAGCTGCGCATTGGAAAATTCAGGGCTATTTCGTGTAGATGATGGCCTAACAGGAGGCTTTAAAATTTTCTTTCTAGTGACCTTCGTTTGGGAGAAAAATGCAATGGTACAAGACAGCTTTTCCTTGCCAATATTTCTCTTTTGCAAAGAGCTGCGCATTGGAAAATTCAGGGCTATATCGTGTAGATGATGGCCTAACAGGAGGCTTTAAAATTTTAATTCTAGTGTCCTTCGTTTGGGAGAAAAATGCAAAGGTACAAGACAGCTTTTCCTTGCCAATATCTCTCTTTTGCAAAGAGCTGCGCATTGGAAAATTCAGGGCTATATCGTGTAGATGATGGCCTAACAGGAGGCTTTAAAATTTTCTTTCTAGTGTCCTTCGTTTGGGAGAAAAATGCAATGGTACAAGACAGCTTTTCCTTGCCAATATCTCTCTTTTGCAAAGAGCTACGCATTGGAAAATTCAGGGCTATGTCGTGTAGATGATGGCCTAACAGGAGGCTTTAAAATTTTCTTTCTAGTGTCCTTCGTTTGGGAGAAAAATGCAAAGGTACAAGACAGCTTTTCCTTGCCAATATCTCTCTCTTGCAAAGAGCTGCGCATTGGAAAATTCAGGGCTATGTCGTGTAGATGATGGCCTAACAGGAGGCTTTAAAATTTTCTTTCTAGTGTCCTTCGTTTGGGAGAAAAATGCAATGGTACAAGACAGCTTTTCCTTGCCAATATCTCTCTTTTGCAAAGAGCTACGCATTGGAAAATTCAGGGTTATGTCGTGTAGATGATGGCCTAACAGGAGGCTTTAAAATTTTCTTTCTAATGACCTTCGTTTGGGAGAAAAATGCAAAGGTACAAGACAGCTTTTCCTTGCCAATATCTCTCTTTTGCAAAGAGCTGCGCATTGGTAAATGCAGGGCTATGTCGTGTAGATGATGGCCTAACAGGAGGCTTTAAAATTTTCTTTCTAGTGTCCTTCGTTTGGGAGAAAAATGCAATGGTACAAGACAGCTTTTCCTTGCCAATATCTCTCTTTTGCAAAGAGCTGCGTATTGGAAAATTCAGGGCTATGTCGTGTAGATGATGGCCTAACAGGAGGCTTTAAAATTTTCTTTTTAGTGACCTTCGTTTGGGAGAAAAATGCAAAGGTACAAGACAGCTTTTCCTTGCCAATATCTCTCTTTTGCAAAGAGCTGCGCATTGGAAAATTCAGGGCTATGTCGTGTAGATGATGGCCTAACAGGAGGCTTTAAAATTTTCTTTCTAGTGACCTTCGTTTGGGAGAAAAATGCAAAGGTACAAGACAGCTTTTCCTTGCCAATATCTCTCTTTTGCAAAGAGCTGCGCATTGGAAAATTCAGGGCTATGTCGTGTAGATGATGGCCTAACAGGAGGCTTTAAAATTTTCTTTCTAGTGACCTTCGTTTGGGAGAAAAATGCAAAGGTACAAGACAGCTTTTCCTTGCCAATATCTCTCTTTTGCAAAGAGCTGCGCATTGGAAAATTCAGGGCTATGTCGTGTAGGTGATGGCCTAACTGGAGGCTTTAAAATTTTCTTTCTAGTGTCCTTCGTTTGGGAGAAAAATGCAATGGTACAAGACAGCTTTTCCTTGCCAATATCTCTCTTTTGCAAAGAGCTGCGCATTGGAAAATTCAGGGCTATTTCGTGTAGATGATGGCCTAACAGGAGGCTTTAAAATTTTCTTTCTAGTGTCCTTCGTTTGGGAGAAAAATGCAAAGGTACAAGACAGCTTTTCCTTGCCAATATCTCTCTTTTGCAAAGAGCTACGCATTGGAAAATTCAGGGCTATGTCGTGTAGATGATGGCCTAACAGGAGGCTTTAAAATTTTCTTTCTAGTGACCTTCGTTTGGGAGAAAAATGCAAAGGTACAAGACAGCTTTTCCTTGCCAATATCTCTCTTTTGCAAAGAGCTGCGCATTGGAAAATTCAGGGCTATGTCGTGTAGATGATGGCCTAACAGGAGGCTTTAAAATTTTCTTTCTAGTGACCTTCGTTTGGGAGAAAAATGCAAAGGTACAAGACAGCTTTTCCTTGCCAATATCTCTCTTTTGCAAAGAGCTGCGCATTGGAAAATTCAGGGCTATGTCGTGTAGATGATGGCCTAACAGGAGGCTTTAAAATTTTCTTTCTAGTGACCTTCGTTTGGGAGAAAAATGCAAAGGTACAAGACAGCTTTTCCTTGCCAATATCTCTCTTTTGCAAAGAGCTGCGCATTGGAAAATTCAGGGCTATGTCGTGTAGATGATGGCCTAACAGGAGGCTTTAAAATTTTCTTTCTAGTGACCTTCGTTTGGGAGAAAAATGCAAAGGTACAAGACAGCTTTTCCTTGCCAATATCTCTCTTTTGCAAAGAGCTGCGCATTGGAAAATTCAGGGCTATGTCGTGTAGATGATGGCCTAACAGGAGGCTTTAAAATTTTCTTTCTAGTGTCCTTCGTTTGGGAGAAAAATGCAATGGTACAAGACAGCTTTTCCTTGCCAATATCTCTCTTTTGCAAAGAGCTGTGCATTGGAAAATTCAGGGCTATTTCGTGTAGATGATGGCCTAACAGGAGGCTTTAAAATTTTCTTTCTAGTGTCCTTCGTTTGGGAGAAAAATGCAAAGGTACAAGACAGCTTTTCCTTGCCAATATCTCTCTTTTGCAATGAGCTGCGCATTGGAAAATTTAGGGCTATGTCGTGTAGATGATGGCCTAACAGGAGGCTTTAAAATTTTCTTTCTAGTGTCCTTCGTTTGGGAGAAAAATGCAATGGTACAAGACAGCTTTTCCTTGCCAATATCTCTCTTTTGCAAAGAGCTACGCATTGGAAAATTCAGGGCTATGTCGTGTAGATGATGGCCTAACAGGAGGCTTTAAAATTTGAATTCTAGTGTCCTTCGTTTGGGAGAAAAATGCAAAGGTACAAGACAGCTTTTCCTTGCCAATATCTTTCTTTTGCAAAGAGCTGCACATTGGAAAATTCAGGGCTATGTCGTGTAGATGATGGCCTAACAGGAGGCTTTAAAATTTTCTTTCTAGTGACCTTCGTTTGGGAGAAAAATGCAAAGGTACAAGACAGCTTTTCCTTGCCAATATCTCTCTTTTGCAAAGAGCTGCGCATTGGAAAATTCAGGGCTATGTCGTGTAGATGATGGCCTAACAGGAGGCTTTAAAATTTTCTTTCTAGTGACCTTCGTTTGGGAGAAAAATGCAATGGTACAAGACAGCTTTTCCTTGCCAATATCTCTCTTTTGCAAAGAGCTGCGCATTGGAAAATTCAGGGCTATGTCGTGTAGATGATGGCCTAACAGGAGGCTTTAAAATTTTAATTCTAGTGTCCTTCGTTTGGGAGAAAAATGCAAAGGTACAAGACAGCTTTTCCTTGCCAATATCTCTCTTTTGCAAAGAGCTACGCATTGGAAAATTCAGGGCTATGTCGTGTAGATGATGGCCTAACAGGAGGCTTTAAAATTTTCTTTCTAGTGACCTTCGTTTGGGAGAAAAATGCAAAGGTACAAGACAGCTTTTCCTTGCCAATATCTCTCTTTTGCAAAGAGCTGCGCATTGGAAAATTCAGGGCTATGTCGTGTAGATGATGGCCTAACAGGAGGCTTTAAAATTTTCTTTCTAGTGTCCTTCGTTTGGGAGAAAAATGCAATGGTACAAGACAGCTTTTCCTTGCCAATATCTCTCTTTTGCAAAGAGCTGCGCATTGGAAAATTCAGGGCTATTTCGTGTAGATGATGGCCTAACAGGAGACTTTAAAATTTTCTTTCTAGTGTCCTTCGTTTGGGAGAAAAATGCAAAGGTACAAGACAGCTTTTCCTTGCCAATATCTCTCTTTTGCAAAGAGCTGCGCATTGGAAAATTCAGGGCTATGTCGTGTAGATGATGGCCTAACAGGAGGCTTTAAAATTTTCTTTCTAGTGACCTTCGTTTGGGAGAAAAATGCAAAGGTACAAGACAGCTTTTCCTTGCCAATATCTCTCTTTTGCAAAGAGCTGCGCATTGGAAAATTCAGGGCTATGTCGTGTAGATGATGGCCTAACAGGAGGCTTTAAAATTTTCTTTCTAGTGACCTTCGTTTGGGAGAAAAATGCAAAGGTACAAGACAGCTTTTCCTTGCCAATATCTCTCTTTTGCAAAGAGCTGCGCATTGGAAAATTCAGGGCTATGTCGTGTAGATGATGGCCTAACAGGAGGCTTTAAAATTTTCTTTCTAGTGTCCTTCGTTTGGGAGAAAAATGCAATGGTACAAGACAGCTTTTCCTTGCCAATATCTCTCTTTTGCAAAGAGCTGCGCATTGGAAAATTCAGGGCTATTTCGTGTAGATGATGGCCTAACAGGAGGCTTTAAAATTTTCTTTCTAGTGTCCTTCGTTTGGGAGAAAAATGCAAAGGTACAAGACAGCTTTTCCTTGCCAATATCTCTCTTTTGCAAAGAGCTACGCATTGGAAAATTCAGGGCTATGTCGTGTAGATGATGGCCTAACAGGAGGCTTTAAAATTTTCTTTCTAGTGACCTTCGTTTGGGAGAAAAATGCAAAGGTACAAGACAGCTTTTCCTTGCCAATATCTCTCTTTTGCAAAGAGCTGCGCATTGGAAAATTCAGGGCTATGTCGTGTAGATGATGGCCTAACAGGAGGCTTTAAAATTTTCTTTCTAGTGACCTTCGTTTGGGAGAAAAATGCAAAGGTACAAGACAGCTTTTCCTTGCCAATATCTCTCTTTTGCAAAGAGCTGCGCATTGGAAAATTCAGGGCTATGTCGTGTAGATGATGGCCTAACAGGAGGCTTTAAAATTTTCTTTCTAGTGACCTTCGTTTGGGAGAAAAATGCAAAGGTACAAGACAGCTTTTCCTTGCCAATATCTCTCTTTTGCAAAGAGCTGCGCATTGGAAAATTCAGGGCTATGTCGTGTAGATGATGGCCTAACAGGAGGCTTTAAAATTTTCTTTCTAGTGACCTTCGTTTGGGAGAAAAATGCAAAGGTACAAGACAGCTTTTCCTTGCCAATATCTCTCTTTTGCAAAGAGCTGCGCATTGGAAAATTCAGGGCTATGTCGTGTAGATGATGGCCTAACAGGAGGCTTTAAAATTTTCTTTCTAGTGTCCTTCGTTTGGGAGAAAAATGCAATGGTACAAGACAGCTTTTCCTTGCCAATATCTCTCTTTTGCAAAGAGCTGCGCATTGGAAAATTCAGGGCTATTTCGTGTAGATGATGGCCTAACAGGAGGCTTTAAAATTTTCTTTCTAGTGTCCTTCGTTTGGGAGAAAAATGCAAAGGTACAAGACAGCTTTTCCTTGCCAATATCTCTCTTTTGCAATGAGCTGCGCATTGGAAAATTTAGGGCTATGTCGTGTAGATGATGGCCTAACAGGAGGCTTTAAAATTTTCTTTCTAGTGTCCTTCGTTTGGGAGAAAAATGCAATGGTACAAGACAGCTTTTCCTTGCCAATATCTCTCTTTTGCAAAGAGCTACGCATTGGAAAATTCAGGGCTATGTCGTGTAGATGATGGCCTAACAGGAGGCTTTAAAATTTGAATTCTAGTGTCCTTCGTTTGGGAGAAAAATGCAAAGGTACAAGACAGCTTTTCCTTGCCAATATCTCTCGTTTGCAAAGAGCTGCGCATTGGAAAATTCAGGGCTATGTCGTGTAGATGATGGCCTAACAGGAGGCTTTAAAATTTTCTTTCTAGTGTCCTTCGTTTGGGAGAAAAATGCAAAGGTACAAGACAGCTTTTCCTTGCCAATATCTCTCTTTTGCAAAGAGCTACGCATTGGAAAATTCAGGGCTATGTCGTGTAGATGATGGCCTAACAGGAGGCTTTAAAATTTTCTTTCTAGTGACCTTCGTTTGGGAGAAAAATGCAAAGGTACAAGACAGCTTTTCCTTGCCAATATCTCTCTTTTGCAAAGAGCTGCGCATTGGAAAATTCAGGGCTATGTCGTGTAGATGATGGCCTAACAGGAGGCTTTAAAATGTTCTTTCTAGTGTCCTTCGTTTGGGAGAAAAATGCAATAGTACAAGACAGCTTTTCCTTGCCAATATCTCTCTTTTGCAAAGAGCTACGCATTGGAAAATTCAGGGCTATGTCGTGTAGATGATGGCCTAACAGGAGGCTTTAAAATTTTCTTTCTAGTGACCTTCGTTTGGGAGAAAAATGCAAAGGTACAAGACAGCTTTTCCTTGCCAATATCTCTCTTTTGCAAAGAGCTGCGCATTGGAAAATTCAGGGCTATGTCGTGTAGATGATGGCCTAACAGGAGGCTTTAAAATTTTCTTTCTAGTGTCCTTCGTTTGGGAGAAAAATGCAATGGTACAAGACAGCTTTTCCTTGCCAATATCTCTCTTTTGCAAAGAGCTGCGCATTGGAAAATTCAGGGCTATTTCGTGTAGATGATGGCCTAACAGGAGGCTTTAAAATTTTCTTTCTAGTGTCCTTCGTTTGGGAGAAAAATGCAAAGGTACAAGACAGCTTTTCCTTGCCAATATCTCTCTTTTGCAATGAGCTGCGCATTGGAAAATTTAGGGCTATGTCGTGTAGATGATGGCCTAACAGGAGGCTTTAAAATTTTCTTTCTAGTGTCCTTCGTTTGGGAGAAAAATGCAATGGTACAAGACAGCTTTTCCTTGCCAATATCTCTCTTTTGCAAAGAGCTACGCATTGGAAAATTCAGGGCTATGTCGTGTAGATGATGGCCTAACAGGAGGCTTTAAAATTTGAATTCTAGTGTCCTTCGTTTGGGAGAAAAATGCAAAGGTACAAGACAGCTTTTCCTTGCCAATATCTCTCGTTTGCAAAGAGCTGCGCATTGGAAAATTCAGGGCTATGTCGTGTAGATGATGGCCTAACAGGAGGCTTTAAAATTTTCTTTCTAGTGTCCTTCGTTTGGGAGAAAAATGCAAAGGTACAAGACAGCTTTTCCTTGCCAATATCTCTCTTTTGCAAAGAGCTACGCATTGGAAAATTCAGGGCTATGTCGTGTAGATGATGGCCTAACAGGAGGCTTTAAAATTTTCTTTCTAGTGACCTTCGTTTGGGAGAAAAATGCAAAGGTACAAGACAGCTTTTCCTTGCCAATATCTCTCTTTTGCAAAGAGCTGCGCATTGGAAAATTCAGGGCTATGTCGTGTAGATGATGGCCTAACAGGAGGCTTTAAAATGTTCTTTCTAGTGTCCTTCGTTTGGGAGAAAAATGCAATAGTACAAGACAGCTTTTCCTTGCCAATATCTCTCTTTTGCAAAGAGCTACGCATTGGAAAATTCAGGGCTATGTCGTGTAGATGATGGCCTAACAGGAGGCTTTAAAATTTTCTTTCTAGTGACCTTCGTTTGGGAGAAAAATGCAAAGGTACAAGACAGCTTTTCCTTGCCAATATCTCTCTTTTGCAAAGAGCTGCGCATTGGAAAATTCAGGGCTATGTCGTGTAGATGATGGCCTAACAGGAGGCTTTAAAATTTTCTTTCTAGTGTCCTTCGTTTGGGAGAAAAATGCAATGGTACAAGACAGCTTTTCCTTGCCAATATCTCTCTTTTGCAAAGAGCTGCGCATTGGAAAATTCAGGGCTATTTCGTGTAGATGATGGCCTAACAGGAGGCTTTAAAATTTTCTTTCTAGTGTCCTTCGTTTGGGAGAAAAATGCAAAGGTACAAGACAGCTTTTCCTTGCCAATATCTCTCTTTTGCAATGAGCTGCGCATTGGAAAATTTAGGGCTATGTCGTGTAGATGATGGCCTAACAGGAGGCTTTAAAATTTTCTTTCTAGTGTCCTTCGTTTGGGAGAAAAATGCAATGGTACAAGACAGCTTTTCCTTGCCAATATCTCTCTTTTGCAAAGAGCTACGCATTGGAAAATTCAGGGCTATGTCGTGTAGATGATGGCCTAACAGGAGGCTTTAAAATTTGAATTCTAGTGTCCTTCGTTTGGGAGAAAAATGCAAAGGTACAAGACAGCTTTTCATTGCCAATATCTTTCTTTTGCAAAGAGCTGCACATTGGAAAATTCAGGGCTATGTCGTGTAGATGATGGCCTAACAGGAGGCTTTAAAATTTTCTTTCTAGTGACCTTCGTTTGGGAGAAAAATGCAAAGGTACAAGACAGCTTTTCCTTGCCAATATCTCTCTTTTGCAAAGAGCTGCGCATTGGAAAATTCAGGGCTATGTCGTGTAGATGATGGCCTAACAGGAGGCTTTAAAATTTTCTTTCTAGTGACCTTCGTTTGGGAGAAAAATGCAATGGTACAAGACAGCTTTTCCTTGCCAATATCTCTCTTTTGCAAAGAGCTGCGCATTGGAAAATTCAGGGCTATGTCGTGTAGATGATGGCCTAACAGGAGGCTTTAAAATTTTAATTCTAGTGTCCTTCGTTTGGGAGAAAAATGCAAAGGTACAAGACAGCTTTTCCTTGCCAATATCTCTCTTTTGCAAAGAGCTACGCATTGGAAAATTCAGGGCTATGTCGTGTAGATGATGGCCTAACAGGAGGCTTTAAAATTTTCTTTCTAGTGACCTTCGTTTGGGAGAAAAATGCAAAGGTACAAGACAGCTTTTCCTTGCCAATATCTCTCTTTTGCAAAGAGCTGCGCATTGGAAAATTCAGGGCTATGTCGTGTAGATGATGGCCTAACAGGAGGCTTTAAAATTTTCTTTCTAGTGTCCTTCGTTTGGGAGAAAAATGCAATGGTACAAGACAGCTTTTCCTTGCCAATATCTCTCTTTTGCAAAGAGCTGCGCATTGGAAAATTCAGGGCTATTTCGTGTAGATGATGGCCTAACAGGGGCTGGGGCATAGCATTCAAGCATTCAAGCTGATTTCTTGCAGCAGCTGGGCACTGTAACAGCTCCAGAGCTGCTCTGTAAGGCAAGTAAAAGGGTCTCTGTGGCGCAATCAGTTAGTATGTACGGCTATGTACGGCTATTAACCAAAAGGTTGGTGGTTCAATCCCACCCAGGGACCTAATTGACCTTGTGATCAGATTTTGGTGATATTTAAGTAGACAAGTCAAAATTTCAAACCCCCTCTTATTGTGTAGGGTACCTGGCCTTCTCTGATGTAATCAGAGTTAGATTTGATTCAGTGATTTTATAAAAAACAGCTAGGAAGCACAATTTAGCAGTGGGTTGCAGAGAAAAAAAATATGCTGGCAGAAAAATCCAATTGAGTGATTAAACAGCTCTTCATTTTCTGGCTTTATTTTTATGCTAACAAATTTGTTCTCTGAAAAGTGTCCACAAAGCCAAGTCTCTGATTAACACCTTTGTAAGGATGGTTTTTCACCTATTACTAAATTAAACTTGCTTCATTGGAAAGGCAGCAAGATGCATCCTCATTTCAATGTCTACTGAAATAATACAGGTTGACACCAGGAAACATTAACGCCACTGCATCCTTGCTGCTTTCTCATGTGGAAGTCTGTTTAATGTGAAAACAAGGTGATATCTAATTAGCACACAGGTAAGGAATTAAGAAAATCTTTATTTAAGGGTGAAGATGTTTCTCACAAAATTGTTGACCCAATGCATCATTGAAATTCAAGCTGGAAAGATGAATTTAATATATCACTTGTACATTTTGTATTGCTCTTCTGGTGACAATGTAGTTTGTTTTTGTCAATTACCATTTTAATAATAGGGTAAAGAAAATGAAGTGGATTTTTGAAAGAAAACAATACTGTCAATATACTATTAAAACAAATTAAAATGGTAAAAGTTATTGTACTTTAAGTAAAAATAAAAGAGACAAAATATCAATCCCAGTTTTGGATTACTTTAACAAAAAAAAATGCATATAGCAGAGGATAGTTTCAATCTGCCTACCTCTGGGTTATGGGCCCAGCATGCTTCCATTGCAGTACTCTGCTGCACATGTAAGTGCAAGAGATCCTGAAGCACTCACTCATCATGGGAAAGTACCAATGTGTTTCTTCGTTGGTTGATGGAAGAAACATCTTACAAAAACTCTCCAGATTATTGACTTTTTAAAGTTTTGCTAGGAAACGTTTTAGATGAATGCTTATTAGCCTTTGTCAGTAAGGACTTTTGCAAAGTGTCTCTGTGGCGCAATCAGTTAGTATGTACGGCTATTAACCAAAAGGTTGGTGGTTCAATCTCACTCAGGGACCTAATTGACCTTGTTATCAGATTTTGGTGATCTTTAAGTAGACAAGTCAAATTTCATACCCCCTGTTATGGTGTAGGGAACCTGGCCTTCTCTGATGTAATCAGAGTTAGATTTGATTCAGTGATTTTATAAAAACATCTAGGAAGCACAATTTAGCAGTGGGTTGCAGAGAAAAAGAAATATGCTGGCAAAAAAATCAAATTGAGTGATTAAACAGCTCTTCATTTTCTGGCTTTATTTTTATGCTAACAAATTTGTTCTCTGAAAAGTGTCCACAAAGCCAAGTCTCTGATTAACACCTTTGTAAGGATGGTTTTTCACCTATTACTAAATTAAACTTGCTTCATTGGAAAGGCAGCAAGATGCATCCTCATTTCAATGTCTACTGAAATAATACAAGTTGACACCAGGAAACATTAACGCCACTGCATCCTTGCTGCTTTCTCATGTGGAAGTCTGTTTAATGTGAAAACAAGGTGATATCTAATTAGCACACAGGTAAGGAATTAAGAAAATCTTTATTTAAGGGTGAAGATGTTTCTCACAAAATCGTTGCCCCAATGCATCATTGAAATTCAAGCTGGAAAGATGATTTTAATATATCACTTGTACATTTTGTATTGCTCTTCTGGTGACAATGTAGTTTGTTTTTGTCAATTACCATTTTAATAATAGGGTAAAGAAAATTAAGTGGATTTTTGAAAGAAAACAATACTGTCAATATACTATTAAAACAAATTAAAATGGTAAAAGTTATTGTACTTTAAGTAAAAATAAAAGAGCCAAAATATCAATCCCAGTTTTGGATTACTTTAATTAACAAAAAAAAAAGCATACAGCAGAGGATAGTTTCAATCTGCCTACCTCTGGGTTATGGGTCCAGCATGCTTCCATTGCTGTACTCTGCTGCACATGTAAGTGCAAGAGATCCTGAAGCACTCACTCATCATGGGAAAGTACCAATGTGTTTCTTCGTTGGTTGATGGAAGAAACATCTTACAAAAACTCTCCAGATTATTGACTTTTTAAAGTTTTGCTAGGAAACGTTTTAGATGAATGCTTATTAGCCTTTGTCATTATGGACTTTTGCAAAGTGTCTCTGTGGCGCAATCAGTTAGTATGTACGGCTATTAACCAAAAGGTTGGTGGTTCAATCCCACCCAGGGACCTAATTGACCTTGTTATCAGATTTTGGTGATCTTTAAGTAGACAAGTCAAAATTTCAAACCCCCTGTTATGGTGTAGGGTACCTGGCCTTCTCTGATGTAATCAGAGTTAGATTTGATTCAGTGATTTTATAAAAACAGCTAGGAAGCACAATTTAGCAGTGGGTTGCAGAGAAAAAGAAATATGCTGGCAAAAAAATCAAATTGCGTGATTAAACAGCTCTTCATTTTCTGGCTTTATTTTTATGCTAACAAATTTGTTCTCTGAAAAGTGTCCACAAAGCCAAGTCTCTGATTAACACCTTTGTAGGGATGGTTTTTCACCTATTACTAAATTAAACTTGCTTAATTGGAAAGGCAGCAAGATGCATCCTCATTTCAATGTCTACTGAAATAATACAGGTTGACACCAGGAAACATTAACGCCACTGCATCCTTGCTGCTTTCTCATGTGGAAGTCTGTTTAATGTGAAAACAAGGTGATATCTAATTAGCACACAGGTAAGGAATTAAGAAAATCTTTATTTAAGGGTGAAGATGTTTCTCACAAAATTGTTGCCCCAATGCATCATTGAAATTCAAGCTGGAAAGATGATTTTAATATATCACTTGTACATTTTGTATTGCTCTTCTGGTGACAATGTAGTTTTTTTGTCAATTACCATTTTAATAATAGGGTAAAGAAAATTAAGTGGATTTTTGAAAGAAAACTATACTGTCAATATACTATTAAAACAAATTAAAATGGTAAAAGTTATTGTACTTTAAGTAAAAATAAAAGAGCAAAAATATCAATCCCAGTTTTGATTACTTAAATTAACAAAAAAAAATGCATATAGCAAAGGATAGTTTCAATCTGCCTACCTCTGGGTTATGGGTCCAGCATGCTTCCATTGCAGTACTCTGCTGCACATGTAAGTGCAAGAGATCCTGAAGCGCTCACTCATCATGGGAAAGTACCAATGTGTTTATTCATTGGTTGATGGAAGAAACATCTTACAAAAACTCTCCAAAAACTCTCATCCTCCGATTCCTCACCCCTTTCACTGTGTACATCGCCCTCCTCACAGATTATTAATTCGTCCCCACTGGAATCCACCATCTCAGATCCCTGTGTACTTTCTGGAGGCAATTGCTGGTGAATGTCTCCACGGAGGAATTGATTATAATTCATTTTGATGATCATCATCTTCTCCACATTTTCTGGAAGTAACCTCGTACGCCGATTGCTGACAAGGTGAGCGGCTGCACTAAACACTCTTTTGGAGTACACACTGGAGGGAGGGCAACTTAGGTAGAATAAAGCCAGTTTGTGCAAGGGCCTCCAAATTGCCTCTTTTTCCTGCCAGTATACATACGGACTGTCTGACGTGCCTACCTGGATGCGGTCACTCATATAATCCTCCACCATTCTTTCAAAGGTGACAGAATCATATGCAGTGACAGTAGACGACATGTCAGTAATCGTTGCCAGGTCCTTCAGTCCGGACCAGATGTCAGCACTCACTCCAGACTGCCCTGCATCACCGCCAGCGGGTGGGCTCGGAATTCTTAGCCTTTTCCTCGCACCCCCAGTTGCGGGAGAATGTGAAGGAGGAGCTGTTGACGGGTCACGTTCCGCTTGACTTGACAATTTTCTCACCATTAGGTCTTTGAACCTCTGCAGACTTGTGTCTGCAGGAAAGAGAGATACAATGTAGGTTTTAAATCTAGGATCGAGCACGGTGGCCAAAATTTATTGCTCTGATTTCAACAGATTGAATCCTGGTTAAGCGAATTAAGGGCTCCATCCACAAGTCCCACATGCCTAGCGGAATCGCTCTGTTTTAGCTCCTCCTTCAATGTCTCCAGCTTCTTCTGCAAAAGCCTGATGAGGAGAATGACCTGACTCAGGCTGGCAGTGTCTGAACTGACTTCACGTGTGGCAAGTTCAAAGGATTGCAGAACCTTGCACAACGTTGAAATCATTCTCCACTGCGCTTGAGTCAGGTGCATTCCCCCTCCTTTGCCTATATCGTGGGTAGATGTATAGGCTTGAATGGCCATTTGCTGCTCCTCTATCCTCTGAAGCATATAGAGGGTTGAATTCCACCTCGTTACCACCTCTTGCTTCAGAGGATGGCAGGGCAGGTTCAGGAATGTTTGGTGGTGCTCCAGTCTTCGGCACGCGGTGGCTGAATGCAGAAAGTGGCCCGCAATTCTTCGGGCCACCGACAGCATCTCTTGCACGCCCCTGTCGTTTTTTAAATAATTCTGCACCACCAAATTCAATGTATGTGCAAAACATGGGACGTGCTGGAATTTGCCCAGATGTAATGCACGCACAATATTGGTGGCGTTGTCCGATGTCACAAATCCCCAGGAGAGTCAAATTGGGGTAAGCCATTCTGCGATGATGTTCCTCAGTTTCCGTAAGAGGTTGTCAGCTGTGTGCCTCTTATGGAAAGCGGTGATACAAAGCGTAGCCTGCCTAGGAACGAGTTGGCATTTGCGAGATGCTGCTACTGGTGCCGCCGCTGCTGTTCTTGCTGCGGGAGGCAATACATCTACCCAGTGGGCTGTCACAGTCATATAGTCCTGAGTCTGCCCTGCTCCACTTAACCACGGACATGTGGACTAGTGGACATTGGGTACAACTGCATTTTTTAGGACACTGGTGACTCTTTTTCTGAGGTCTGTGTACATTTTCGGTATCGCCTGCCTAGAGAAATGGAACCTAGATGGCATTTGGTACCGGGGACACAGTACCTCAATCAAGTCTCTAGTTGCCTCTGAATTAACGATGGATACCGGAACCACGTTTCTCACCACCCAGGCTGACAAGACCTGAGTTATCCGCTTTGCAGCAGGATGACTGCTGTGATATTTCATCTTCCTCGCAAAGGACTGTTGGACAGTCAATTGCCTACTGGAAGTAGTACAAGTGGTCTTCCGACTTCCCCTCTGGGATGACGATCGACTCCCAGCAGCAACAACAGCAGCGCCAGCAGCAGTAGGCGTTACACTCAAGGATGCATCGGAGGAATCCCAGGCAGGAGAGGACTCGTCAGACTTGCCAGTGACATGGCCTGCAGGACTATTGGCTCTCCTGTCTAAGGAGGAAATTGACACTGAGGGAGTTGGTGGTGTGGTTTGCAGGAGCTTGGTTACAAGAGGAAGGGATTTAGTGGTCAGTGGACTGCTTCCGCTGTCATCCAAAGTTTTTGAACTTGTCACTGACTTATGATTAATGCGCTGCAGGTGACGTATAAGGGAGGATGTTCTGAGGTGGTTAACGTCCTTACCCCTACTTATTACAGCTTGACAAAGGCAACACACGGCTTGATACCTGTTGTCCGCATTTGTGTACAGGATGCATACCTTCATGTCCAAATTTATCCATCTCATCAGTCGTACCTCAGATTTGCGGTACAGGACTGTCATTGCCAATTTCAGACGTTGCTGTTTGGTCTCTCCACGGCCCAGAGAATTTTCACCAAGGTAATGGTGGAAATGATGGTTCTCCTGCGCAAGCAATGTGTCACAATTATCCCGTACTTGAGCGATCTCATAAAAGCGAGATCAAGAGAGCAGTTGCTGAACAGCGTATCACTTTCACTGAAAGTGTTACAGCAACACGGCTGGATTTTCAATATCCCAAAGTCGCAGTTGGTTCCTACGACTCGTCTGTCTTTCTTGGGCATGATTCTGGACACAGACCAGAAGAGGGTTTATCTCCCGATAGAAAAGGCCCAGGAACTCATGACTCTTGTCAGGAACCTATTGAAACCAAAACTTGTGTCAGTGCATCACTGCACTCGAGTCCTGGGAAAGATGGTGGCATCATACAAAGCCATTCCATTCGGCTGGTTCCATGCGAGGACTTTCCAATGGGACCTACTGGACAAGTGGTCTGGGTCACATTTACAGATGCATTGGTTGATCACCCTGTCCCCCAGGGTCAGGGTATCACTCCTGTGGTGGCTGCAGAGTGCTCACCTTCTCGAGTGACGCAGATTCGGCATTCAGGACTGGATCCTGGTGACCACAGATGCAAGCCTCCAAGGTTGGGGAGCAGTCACACAGGGAAGAAATTTCCAAGGTCTTTGGTCAAGTCAAGAGACTTGTCTTCACATCAACATCCTGAAACTAGGGGCCATATACAATGCCCTACGTCAAGAGGAGACCTTACTTTGCGACCAACCGGTTCTGATCCAGTCAGACAACGTCACCGCAGTGGCTCATGTAAACCGTCAAGGCGGCACAAGGAGCAGAGTGGCGATGGCACAAGCTACCTTTGCATTTTTCTCCCAAACGAAGGACACTAGAATGAAAATTTTAAAGCCTCCTGTTAGTGCTTCATCTACACGGTATAGCCCTGAATTTTCCAATGTGTAGCTCTTTGCAAAAGAGAGATATTGGCAAGGAAAAGCTGTCTTGTACCTTTGCATTTTTCTCCCAAACGAAGGACACTAGAAAGAAAATTTTAAAGCCTCCTGTTAGGCCATCATCTACACGGCATAGCCCTGAATTTTCCAATGCGTAGCTCTTTGCAAAAGAGAGATATTGGCAAGGAAAAGCTGTCTTGTACCTTTGCATTTTTCTCCCAAACGAAGGACACTAGAAAGAAAATTTTAAAGCCTCCTGTTAGGCCATCATCTACACGGCATAGCCCTGAATTTTCCAATGTGCAGCTCTTTGCAAAAGAGAGATATTGGCAAGGAAAAGCTGTCTTGTACCTTTGCATTTTTCTCCCAAACGAAGGAAACTAGAATGAAAATTTTAAAGCCTCCTGTTAGTGCTTCATCTACACGGTATAGCCCTGAATTTTCCAATGCGTAGCTCTTTGCAAAAGAGAGATATTGGCAAGGAAAAGCTGTCTTTCAACTCTTCCACAACTGAAAAACAGATAGTGTTCCCAAGCCTTCCATCCTGTAATATCTTCAGTCTCTCGTCAATGAAGAAAACAATCCCTCCAGCAGACTCTTCAACCACGATACAAGATCACAGCCAAAAGGGCGAGAAGCAACTACACTTGCGTTTAACCAAAATGGCTAAAATTTAGTGGAGGAAAGTGCAGTGCACCAAAACATAAGCTGACACAATCATGGAGAATGCGCCAGCATATATGCTCTTCTATCTATATTTTGCAAACCTGCTCTTGTCCCCTCCAGCTGCTCCATGTAGATTTGACGCCTGGCAAGGTGCATAACCCACTGACAAGCAGGCACACTCCTGCATGAGTTTTCACTCTCACTAGCAGGATGATACACATTCATTTGCATGTGCTCCACCTCTGACACACCGCCCACCCAACCACCCAGTCACCAGAGCCACCCACAAGCCAACTGGCTCCGTGATTTAATTTGCACAGTGCAGTCATCCAGGCAGCATGTCCTTCTCAATGGAATAATCTCTGGTTCCATGGAATCTTCCGCACTAGAATGCTGCGGAACAAAAAGGATTTAAACATTCAGCTTGCTAGCATTCAATGTACCTGCGGCTTGGCTCTAGCACATGGCTCTTCATCCTGTGGCCCTCCAGCTGCTGTGAAACTACACATCCCAGCATGCCCTGCCACAGTTTTGCTATTAAGGTATGCTAAAACTGAGGCAGGGCATGCTGGTATATGTAGTTCCACAGCAGCTGGAGGGTCGCAGGTTGAAGACCCATATTCTAGCATGCCTGTTCTATGATGCATGTTCCGTGATGTCACAATCAGCTTGGAATGGGGTGTCTAGCATGCATTTGCTGACAGCCACTTGAGGGAGACACACATCAGGAGATGCAGCATATCGGAGGTCTTCGATGCCTTTCCAGCAAATGCACACCACCAGCTGCTGGTCTGGACACAAAACAATACCCACAATTGAAGGCTCAAAATGCCCAACTACAGGATTAATGTAAGTAGTGAATTTAGGAATGAATTTAGAAGTAGGAAATTAAGTTAGTTCACAAGTACATTCAAATTCCGATCTAAAGTCTAGGTAGGCCTCACGTCCTGGCAGCCCCCAGCATTTAAAAATGCCTTGATTAGAGGTAGGGAATTAAATGTAGATAAGAAGTAGACACAAAATAACACTCCACAGAGCAATTATCAGGTGTCTTTATCAATTGTTGCATTTAAAAAATCAAGCAATTAGGGAACACAATGTTGCGACAATGTAACCCTATTTGCAAAATAGTACTAAATAAGTTTGTCGATGTAAGACATTTGCAAAGGCGCAAACAAAACACGCTGGAAAATGCAACTGAATCTGTTTTTGGAGGTTAGAATAGATGCAGGATCAAGTAGCTCAATGGGTAGGGTGTTTGATTAGAATTCAACAGGTTATAGATTTGAATCCTGGGTATGATAGTTTGAGGTGTTATTTAATAAAGTATGTTTATATATTAGTCACACATGGCTTACTTTTACAAATGGCATGTCACCAGTTAGTGCTGACTGCTGATATGCCATTTGCACAAACACCCCATGTGTGACTGTATATGCATTTAAGGAGGGCACCCCGGCAATACCACAAACCATTGAGTGTCAAGTATACTAGATATATCTTCATATCTCATGTGCTTTCTCTGAGACCAATCTTGTTATGCCCCTTCCCCACAAGGCATGCGCCTTTTGTCCATATTGCAAAAATGGGGAGGGGAGGGGGGGGGGGGCATATAATTCTCTGTCACAGGGCACCAAAATGTCTAGTTATGGCTCTGGTATGCATTATGTAATCTGGCAGACCATATCTCCAACACTGGCTGGTTGGAATAGAAATCCGGTTATCTATGTGAGCAAATGACCATCAACGATTTACTCTCAAACACTAGAAAATGGACAAACATGGTCCCCTAAACAAATTGGTTAAATTTTGGGTTTAACCAATTTGTGTAATGACCATTTTTGACCACTTTTCTAGTGTTTGGGAGCAAATGGTTAATTGACATTTGCTAATATACATTACCAGATTTTCATTCCACCCATCCAGACTGGATAGATAGCCTGACAGATAATTGTGTAGTGTACGCCCAGGATAACTGTCAGTTGTGCTTTCTTTTATGACGGCACATAAATGGGTGGGCAGATCCAGAGCAAGCACTGCCCACTCATGCATAGTTGTCAACTGATGTGAAGTTCCAGGGGGCAATCTCAGTTATAAAGAAAAGTATCTGGAAATTGTCCCTAGTTTAAAAAAAAAATAAAAAAAAAATTGATCAACTCCATTTATTTAGTATGATATCCCAGCAGTCAGAACAACATACTTTATTAAATAACACATCTCAAACTACCATACCCAGGATTCAAACCTATAACCTGTTGAATTCTAATCAAACACCCTACCTATTGAGCTATTTGATCCTGCGTAAAAATTGTGAACATTATATGAAGCTATTGGTACTTTGCAAAAAAAAAGAATCAGCATTACAACGCAGCAGATCCATGCAGTTTGCAGCCACACACTACATGTATCTGCTCAGCCACAATGCTGATTATTTCTTCACAAAGTACAAGGTGAGCTCCAAACAGAATTCTCTAGCTTAGAATTATACCTTTCTATGCCAAACCTAGAAGTCGGGCCCCCCACCCTGGGATCCCCCAGAG
The DNA here is from genome assembly GCF_028390025.1 of Pseudophryne corroboree. Taxonomy (NCBI): domain Eukaryota; kingdom Metazoa; phylum Chordata; class Amphibia; order Anura; family Myobatrachidae; genus Pseudophryne; species Pseudophryne corroboree. The sequence continues at coordinate 46,660 of NW_026967656.1, read as the reverse complement.
GGAGGCCTGCACCGTCATGCGGCAGGCTTGTCTGTTTTGGAAGCAGGCTGATGGGCAGCCCAGGCTTGCTTCAGTCTGGGCTTGGCAGGTCTGGAAGCATGAGCTTGCTTTGGGTATGCCTGACCTTGGGTACGCTTTACCTGAGGGATGAAAGGGCCAAGGGAAAGTACTTTTAGCCTTCTGCGTGGTAGGAGTCATACGAGGTAGGCAAGCTGTTTTAGCAGTAGCCAGATCAGCTACAATCTTATTGAGGTCTTCTCCAAAGAGAGTGTCTCCCTTGAAAGGAAGCACCTCCAGGGTTTTCTTGGAATCCATATCCACCGACCAGGATCTCAACCAGCTGTATAAAGTATTACCTTGGAACTGGCTCTCCACTCCCCATTATCTGGTTATCATGGCTTCCTCCGCCAGTGTCCAGACTCGCTTGCTGAAGCTCGGCCACTTCTTCCTAGCAGCAGGCTCCTGGATCACTGGGCAGCAGAGGTGCTTGGGAGCCGGAAGGGGGCGGAGCAATCAGGCAGGCAGTTGCAGTGCTGCCCAGCTATCTGTGGTGTGAGAAGAAGCAGGGGCACCCCACCGCTGGCAGTGCTGCAGCTAGCGGTGGTGGCAGCAGCGAGGCTGCTGGGCTGGGTCTTGAAAAAGGTGGAAAGAAGGGTTTTACGGCATGGAATGTACAAACTGCGAGACCCTGCTGGTAGCGCCTTTGTCTATTTAGTAGGAAGGGCACGTAACAGCCGGGGGGCAATGGAGGAAGCCCCTTTAGGGCTGGAGCCCCTTCAGGGCTGGAGCCCGGCGGCAACTGACTCCGTTGTCTCTGGCAGTTCTGCCCCTGGACTAGAGGAATGGTCAAGAACATGGCAACATTTAATGCCAAAAAATGCAAAATCATACACGTCTCAAAAATGCAAAGGCTAACTATAATATTAAGGGCATTATAATGGCAAGAGGAAAGCTATCTAAGTATTACTATTTCAGGTGAGCAATGTAACAAAGCAATAGGAAAGGCAAGTCAGATGCTTGTTTGCATAGGTTAAAGAACCAGTAGCAGAAAAAAGTAATACAGGTTGAGTATCCCATATGCAAATATTCCGAAATACGGAATATTCCGAAATACGGACTTTTTTGAGTGAGACTGAGATAGTGAAACCTTTGTTTTTTGATGGCTCAGTGTACACAAACTTTGTTTAATACTCAAAGTTATTAAAAATATTGTATTAAATGAACTTCAGACTGTGTGTATAAGGTGTATATGACACATGAATGAATTCTGTGAATGTACACACACTTTGTTTAATGCACAAAGTTATAAAAAATATTGGCTAAAATGACCTTCAGGCTGTGTGTATAAGGTGTATATGAAACATAAATGCATTCTGTGCTTAGATTTAGGTCCCATCACCATAATATCTCGTTATGGTATGCAATTATTCCAAAATACAGAAAAATCCGATATCCAAAATTCCTCTGGTCCCAAGCATTTTGGATAAGGGATACTCAACCTGTAATGCCACTGTATAGGTCCTTGGTACAGCCACATTTAGAATCCTGTGTTCAGTTCCAGAAGCCATATCTCCAGAAGGCTGTAAATACATTAGGGCAACTAAAATTGTGCATGGCCTACATCACAAAACTTACCTGGAAATACTAAAAAATGTTGATGTGTATAGTTTGGAGAAGGGAAGAGGGAACATACAGTAATAGAAACATTTAAATATATAGGGAGGAATGTAATAGGGTGTGAGAATCAGAAAGTGAGAGATTTTGTGTTTTTTCCTGTTGTTTTTTTTTTTTTTATTGTTTGTTTTTTAAAGTGGCAATCCTTTACATGGCAAAACCAGGTTGATATTTGCCATGTAAAGGATTGCCACCGTGGGCATGTGTAGAAGGGGCACTGCTACTGTTGGCATTATGTGTGTAAGCTGCACTGATATGGTGGTTATGTGTATAAAGGGCACTGCGACTGTGGGTATTATTATTATTATTATTACATGCGGTGTAATGACAATAAGATAGTGCTACTGTGTGGCGTATTTTGATTTGGGGTGCTATTGTGTGGCCATGCCCCTTCCTTGTGATACCACACCTTCTTTTTTTAAGGAGCGCACTGTCCCTTTATTAAGTATTGGAGAGAGGGCCCAAATTAATAGTTTGCAGGGAGGCGCCAAACACCCTAGCACTGGCCCTTTGGTAGGGGACAGGATTTGCTTCTGCTTGTGCACATATGTTATGATTGCCAGCCAACAGCACTGGTTTTGCCTATAACACTAACTATAAATATTTTGAATTGGTCCTGGACCACCAATCCAAGGCACCCCTGCAAGTGTCCTGAGGCACCCCAGGGTGCAGTTTGAGAACCACTGGTCTAGTGAGTACCCAGGATAATTATTGTAGCTGGTCTACGGGTAACAGCTCTCAGTTCCACTTCTAGAAAAAATGCAGCAATGTAATTTGAGTGACAAACTGCAGAGATGAACCCTTTCTGTGACTGCTGCACAGGGATCACACAAACTCTATTCATAGGGCTGACTTCACTTAGGGGAGATGTTCTCACCCCGCAAAGAAGTGCGAGTATATACCGCACTTACGGTACCATTGGATTTACAGATATTTTCTTGCAATACACTATGGGGGTCATTCTGAGTTGATTGCTCGCTAGCAGTTTTTAGCAGCCATGCAAACGCATTGTCGCTGCCCACTGGAGAGTGTATATTCACTTTGGAGAAGTGCGAACACTTGAGCAGCCGAGCGCCTGCAAAATCGTTTCAAAATAAGACCAGCACTGTAGTTACACTTCGTGTGCGTTGATTCTAACAACCGAGGGACGGCTTTTGATGTCACACACCCATCCAGCGAATGCCCAGCCACGTCTGCATTTCTTCTGCCACGCCTGCATTTTTCCAAGCACTCCCTGAAAACGGTCAGTTGACACCCAGAAACGCCCTCTTTCTGTCAATCTCCTTGTGGCCTGTTCTGTGATTGGAATAATCGCTAGAACTAGTGCAAAACCACAATGGACTTTGTACCCGTACGATGCGCATGCACATTACGGAGCATGCGCATGCACAGATTAGCCATTTTTTTTCAACTGATTGCTACGCAGCGAACAACGGCAGCAAGCGATCAACTCGGAATGACCCCCTATATACATAGAAACATGGATTTTTACTGCAGGAATTATGGTTAGTTTAGGGGTATCGGTTAGGGTCAACAGAGGTGTAGCTAGGGGTCCAAGCACCCCTGGCAAAGTAAGGGACTGGCGCCCCCCCTTTCGATAAAGCATTGCAGTCCATTGGCGGTTACCATGTTGGAGCCACAGCAACTGACCCCCTCCCCCACACGCTGCCCTACATCATCGGCTGGGATTCACTGTTGGTGTGAAGCCACTGGGAACATTCTGGTAGCATTAGCAGCAGTCTGTGTCATAGATAGGGAAGGCAGAAGGTTAACTAGCTAATAGCAGTCTGTTGGCAGCAGAGGCTGGGCGGGGGGCTGAGAATGAGCCAATGCTGATCAGTGTCCAGTCTGCTCAGACAAAAATATTTTGTGACCAGGGCTGGTTCTAGACCAAAGGAGCCAATGGCAAAAATTTCCTTTGGCACCCCCCCCCCCCACACACACATATACACACACACACACACCAAAAAAGAACATATCCCAGTTTAACATAATGCTATGTGGTGCAAGGTGTGGAGCTGGTCACTTGTATCAGACCTCTGACATTTGCCTTTTCACCCATATTGCATACTTTTTCTTGCAGGTTGTGTCTTAATTCAAGAAGTGTTCTAAGTACTTCAGCTTAGTATCTTTACTGACCCCTCTTTACCCCACACTACATAACTGACCCCTCAATACCCTACACTACATCACTGACCTTTCTATAACCATCACTGCATTACTGACCCCTCTATACAGTACACTGACCTCTATATACCTGCTAGTACATCCCTGATGCCTATATTCCCTAAGCTAAATCCCTGACGCCTCTATTCCCTACGCTACATCCCTGACGCCTCTATTCCCTATGCTACATCCCTGACGCCTCTATACCCTACGCTATGTAATCCTTTAAAAAAAAGAAAAACAATTGGAAAACATACATATATTATAGGTATGTTATAAAACCCCTGTGAAATTTTAATTTATATATATATATAGTGTATGGGGGTATAAATAGTGGCTGTAATGATGCACGGGGATTATTCTCGTGGACATGGTAATGGACTGTGAGGGGAAAGGTCTAGAAGGAGGGAGAGCACGAGGGGTGAGGGAGCTCGTGAAACAGCGGTTGGTGTGGGTGACGCAGCGGTGAAAAAGGACAGAGATGGACGGAGGGAGGACCTGCTATTGATCCGGTGTACAAAGTTTGCAGAGCGGTAAGCTGACAAGCCCTGAAGCCTGCCAGAGAGTGTGAGGTGACGATCGTAGATGAGCCGCCTGAGACGGAGATTCGAGTGACAGCCGGTAATACTCACGCTGCCTGAGAGATGTGCTGTGACCGCGGAGCCGACTACCGTTCAGCCACTGAGGAGGGAGGCGAAAAGGTAGTCTAGCTGCTGACCGCGATCCTAGACTGTGCGGCTGGGAAGAGGGGCTGGAGTGGTGCCTCACCTATTCTTTTAGCTGCTCTGAAATATGATGGGATCCCGCTGACAGATTTGAGAAGACCAACCAAACCAAACTAAGTAAGACAGCGTATGTGTCCGGGCGATCGTAGTTACATGCTGTTGATACACGGTAGAGAGGCAGTGACACAGAAACTCTATTAAATACAGTACCGCAGAGTCGGGGGAGTGGATGCTTTGCAGGCTGTCTTAAATCTATAGGATGACATTAGAGGAGGTGTGACAAGCCATCCTGCATACACACCCTGTTATTAATTTCAGGCACTATAATTACTCCCACTATAATGATTGAGGGGAGGGGATTAACCCCAGAGTGAAGTGCTGAAGGGAATTTGTGGGGAAGTGACATAGACTGATCCTTGGCAGATGATATCTGTTACTAAAACAGATTCATATAACCACAGGGAACTATCCATTATACTAAGTGAAGTGGATTTGACTGCCGGACTAAAATTCAAGATTAATGAAATTCATAGCAAATGGATTATTGCTTTTTAAGGTCATCAGAGTTAGTAGTATTATGGACTGAAGCACTACTAGCAGAAAGCATCAAGATTTAAAGTGTGATATCACTGGATAAATTACTATCCTATTCATATACCCACACCGGTACTGTTTATATTAAGCCACACTCCTCAGTAACTTTAAGGGAAGGAGGAATAGACTGAGAATATATTAGATTTCTCTAATCTCTACCGCACCATTCTAAATAACTGTATTTTGGTAAAAAGTTATTTCTTCTGCCTCCTCCCCTATGAGCTTTGTACCTACTTATTTTTCCGTATATAGTGGAAGAGACCATAATATTCAGAGGTACAGTAGTGTGAGTGGCACATTATAAAGAAAGGGACTATGATATATGGAATATTAGTATTAGTCACTCCCTATATTGCTGAATATAACCGAAGTATCTATATAATTCTCTCGGCCAGTGAATGAAAATTGAAGACTTTGCCGAAATACAAGTTTAGTGTAGAAGCTGTGTTCTTTAGAGACTTTAGTTGAAATAATGAGTAGCACTATGTTATAATCCCATCATTTGACAATAGAAGATAGCTGTCAAGAAGTATATAGAAGACTCCATCCCTGGATACAAGCATAAGGAAAACTAAGTGGGAGTGTCTCTCTAAATTCATTTAATTGTTGTTCTGAATGGAATATATAACCATCTTATCCATAATGGACTAGATTCTATATCAAGGAAGAATGACAGTAAACTAGATACAACAAAGAATATTATACACTAACAAAGGAGACTGATAGATATGTTCTAAGTTAGCTAGCAGACATACCACTCATTATTGGTGGATCAGAACACAGAATTAATACAAGTATCATATACCTATTAAAGGATACAGTGAGCTCATTATTGTTTGGTACCACCTGCGCAGGGGGTAATATTAAGAGTAAGTTTAAATCCCGGGTCCATAGTCTTTTAGACTATTGCATATACCTCTGTTTTTTTTTTTTTGTATTGCATGCATTCTCTCTGTACTATTGGGGTGTACCCTTGTTATACTTGTTAAAGTAATGTATTGTTGATTTTGAAATGCTACATGACTAGGGAAAAGTATACGGATAAAATAAAATTACTTACCAAATATATCTGGTCCATATTGTCCAAGAAATCCTGATCCAAGAGAGTATTGGCGTATATAGGAGACCTGAAACATAACGAATATTTCCGGATTAGTAAGGTGAGCTGAATACATTATTTTATATAGAGGGTCATATCCTTAAAAGTTCTGTATAGATATATATTTCTAAACTAAAGCCAAATAAAATACACCACACCCTTTCCAATACCCAACCCCGTACAGGGTAAGGTTCTCCCAAGCGAACCAGGGTATATATATCCGCTTGGGTGGAGGCACGCCATATTTCCTAACCCTTGGATTCAAGAAGCAGAAAAAGGGTTACATTTATGGAGGCACTGCTGAGATTCTGAGCAATTAGACAACTCCTGATATATTTTATATTACCATGGAGATCATCAACGGGCAGGACATATATAGATGGTGCAGCCAGAAGAGAGTGGAACCCACTTGTAGTTTTGGAATAGGGGGAGATTTTCATGCAGTGAGTGATGACGACGTGATGAAAGCCTTGACTAGATTGTATGGGCTGAATAATCCCTATATAGTAGACCGCTGGAGAGGGTCCCGAGAAGATACGTTTGCTTTGCTAATTAGCAATAGATCCCTGTTGGATTTTACTTTATTACCAAGTAGGATTGTGATGGCGAATATTCCGGAAAAGAAATTTCAATTGATCTGGCCAGAAGCTAGTAATGAAGAAGAGGCTGCATCATCTGGTGATGGGACTAGTACGGAACCACAAAATTTAATGGGGGACACTATTGTCAATAATATGGGAAAAGAATCTGCCCCTGTTAAAGTATCAATTACTGAATCACCCGCCGAAGCTGTGGTAGATAAAGTTGTTAGCCAGTTGGAAAGATGGCATTTTGAGGGAGGATATCGGCGTCTACGAATCTTCTCCGGTATTACTCCAGTGCCAGCGGGTGAGGAGACGTATGAATTGTGGCGGGAGGCCGCCATTCAGCATTCCGAAGAGTGGCAATGCCCAGAGCATAACAAGAGGCAACGAGTGGTGGAGAGCTTGAGGGGTCCGGCCATGGGGGTGATTCAAGCCACCAGGAGGAGTAATCCCCAGGCCACTTTAACCGATTATATTGAAGCTTTAGATTTTTCATATGGAACAGTGGAAGATGTTGGAGATATGTTATCTAGACTGAACAGCACTTATCAGGAGTATGGTGAACCGTTGACCCAATACATATACCGAGTGGATCGACTGATTTATAAAATAGTCGACAAAGGTGGTATAAATAACGAACAAGTGGATGAAAGACGTATCATACAGGTACTCAAAGGAGCTCTTACTAACAGCCCGGTGGCTCAGAGATTACGGTGCACATTGTCCAAAACCACCCCTCTTACCCTGAATGAATTGGTTAAGGAAGTTAAATTAGAAGAGGTCCAGATCGAAAAGCAGGACAAAGCCATAAAAAAAGTAAAGCAAGATAAACCCACCTCAGATGACCGGTTAATCAAACTATTGGAAGAGCAAAATAGTAAAATGGATCAGTTGATTGCATTGCAAACCACCAATGTAGTGAAACCTAATATGTCGTCTGGTATGGGACAAGGACGGATGCGAAGGGGAGATAGCCGAGCACCCATAATATGTTATTCGTGTGGGCAGTCTGGACATCGTTCATTTGAGTGTCCTATGAATAATCAAAGTCGACAGGGAAGTAATTCGTACAATCAATGGAGGTCAGAACGGCCGGAAAACCCCAATGGGAGTCCTGTGACCCCCTCACAGGCTCCCCAATAATAACCGTACATGCTATGGGGAGTGCACAATGGGTGGATGATGTGCCAGATAGACTTATGGGGCCGGCACCCGTTGTAAAAGCTATGATCAATGGGCATGAATGTTCTGTACTCATGGACAGTGGGTCACAAGTGTCTATCGTCTTTGAGACCTGGTATCAGAATTATTTAACTGACATTCCTATACAACCCCTCAGTGGGCTCACCATATGGGGCCTTAGCGAGCAAAAATACCCTTATTTGGGATATATTGTCACCAGGATAACATTTGATCCAGGACTGGGTATAGCCAATGAAACTGTCCCTCTAGTAACACTGGCATGTCCTGATTCCCCAGGAGACAATGGGAGGTTACCGGTAATTGTGGGGACTAACGCCAATTTGTTTAAAAACCTAAAAGATTGGTGTGAGAAGCAGGGGCAAGCCCATTCCGGTGAGTCTGTGGACTCCACTCGAGGATGCCATAGGATCTGTGGTAATTTGAATGCCCAGGATGAGGGAGTAGGAGAGATGAGTGCTAACGTTGAACCGTCTATATGTCTGGAGGGATGCTTTTGTGGCAGTGATATTGATCCCAAAGATAAAAGTAAGTTACTAGAGCAACTGTATATGAGAGAAAAAGTATTCTCTCGAGGGGAGTGGGATTTAGGGACTGCCAAAGACGTGGAACATAATATTAAATTATTGGATGATACCCCGTTCAGAGAGAGATCGAGGAGGCTCGCTCCAGCCGACTTTGAAGATGTTCGAAAACATTTACGAGGTCTGCTGGAAAATCAGGTTATAGCAGATTCAGAAAGCTCATATGCTTCACCCATAGTTGTGGCACGGAAAAAGAACGGAGAAATACGACTTTGTATTGACTATCGCACATTGAATAACCGGACCGTGACAGATCAGTATACCGTGCCTAAGATAGATGAAGCACTGGATTGCCTACAAGGGAGTCAGTGGTTCTCGGTACTCGATCTCCGTAGTGGATATTATCAAATCCCTATGAGTATTCATGACAGATGTAAGACAGCATTTATATGTCCTATAGGATTCTTCGAGTTTTTAAAAATGCCGCAAGGAATCAAAGGAGCTCCGGCCACCTTCCAAAGGATGATGGAAAACACGATTGGTGATATGTGTTATAGGGAAGTCCTAGTATATCTGGATGATGTTATTGTCTTTGGAAGGACTCTCGAAGAACACAACATTCACCTGCTAAAAGTGTTAGATCGCCTGCAGGCTAAAGGGCTAAAATTGTCCATTGAAAAATGTTGCTTATGTCAGTCTGTAGTAAAATACTTGGGACATATTGTCAGTAGACAGGGAATTGCTACTGACCCTGCCAAAGTACAAGCGGTTAAGGATTGGCCCAGGCCCATGTGTTTGAAGGAATTAAGATCGTTTCTGGGATTCTGTGGGTATTACAGGAAATTTGTTCCACAGTATTCTAAGCTGGCTCAACCTCTTACCACGCTAACAAAAGGATATCCCCCTAATAACATGAAGAAACGAGGCAATAGGACTCAGAACACCAAATATTTCAGGCCCCAGGAGCCGTTCGGTGACCGGTGGGATTTGTCATGTGAAGAGGCGTTTAACCAATTAAAGTGGAGTTTGATCCAGGCTCCTGTGCTAGCCTATGCTGATCCGTCACTACCATACTATGTACATATAGATGCATCATACGAGGGACTTGGGGGAGTGCTATATCAGGTGCAGAGTTGTGACAAGAAACCCATCTCCTATGTTAGTCGAGGACTGTCTAATAGTGAAAGAAACTATCCAGTTCATAAATTGGAGTTTCTTGCTTTAAAGTGGGCAGTATCGGACAAGTTTCATGATTATTTGTATGGGGTATCATTTACTGTACTTACTGATAACAATCCTTTGACGTATGTACAGACAACGGCAAAACTCGATGCTACTGGACATCGGTGGCTAGCGACCCTGTCCAATTACAATTTTACCATCAAGTATAAACCAGGAATTAATAACATAGATGCTGATGCATTATCCCGAATGCCACGACAAGAAGATCATATTCAGCCCGCATCTGAAGAATGGATCGAAGTTCCTGCTGCTACTGTGAAGGGATTATGTTTCCAAATTAGAAAGTTGCAGAAAATGCCTATCCCTGCAGTTGTTTCTATGGGTGCTTCCGTGAATGCCCTACCTCCATTATACTGTTGGCTAGATTACGCTGATATGGATGGGTTGGAGGTAGTGACACCAGGACAGATGAGTCAGGAACAACGTGCCGATAAAGATATATATCCTATCCTTCAGATGGTAGAGCGACGGTTGAGTAAACCCCCTGATGTACCCATGACTACCAAGGCCTTAATGTTAGTTCGGTAGAAGCGAAAGATGACTATTAATCAAGGTATATTGTTTCGGAAAACTCAAAAATTGGACGGAACCAATAGAATGCAACTGGTGCTTCCTAGTAAATACATTCCTACGGTAATGAGATCACTCCATGATCGTCATGGGCATTTAGGTTATGATAAAACCCAGGGGCTGATTTCCGAGCGGTTTTATTGGCCATACATGAATAAGGAAATCGATGCATACTGCAAGACTTGTGGGAGCTGTATTGTGCGGAAAAAGTTGCCGGAGAGAGATGCCATTGGTTAACATTGTTAGCAATGGACCCATGGATCTAGTATGTCTTGATTACCTGTCATTGGAAGACCCTGGAGGAAAGGAAAACAATATCTTAGTGGTGACGGACCATTTCACGAGATATGCCCAGGCTTATGTGACTACTAACCAGCAAGCAATAACAGTAGCTCGAACCCTCTGGGATAAGTTTTTCATCCATTATGGATTACCCGCTCGGATACACACAGATCAGGGAAGAGACTTTGAGAGTCGGCTCATCCGGGAATTATGTGACTGCTGTGGCATTCGGAAATCTAGAACTACTCCATATCATCCTCAAGGGGATCCACAACCGGAGCGTTTTAACCGTACTATCCTCAACATGTTGGGCACTTTAAGTGAGGAAAAGAAATCTCGATGGAAACAGTATCTAACACTGTTAGTGCACTCCTATAACTGCACCAAGAATGAGAGTACTGGATATTCTCCATATCTGTTAATGTTTGGACGAGAAGCAAGACTCCCCATCGATGTGAGTTTAGGAACCAAGGTTAACCATCATAGTAGACCCTCTCATAGCCAATACATCCGGCAACTAAGGAGACAGTTGGCGGGAGCCTATCAGACAGCGCAGATTGAAGCCCGGAAATTAGGAGAAAAGAACAAACAAAGATATGACACTCATGTGAAAGAAAATAAGTTAATACCTGGGGATAGAGTATTAATAAGACTGCTCGTGTTGCCTAGACGTCGTAAGCTTAGTAACCGGTGGAAATCACAACCGTATGTTGTGGTGAAACAGCTCCAAAATATTCCTGTATATCAACTACGGCCAGAAAATGAGACAGGACCCATACTGACTTATCACCGTCAACATTTACTACCTATAGCGCCAGGAGTCAGATGGGAAGGGATCGGTATAGACAAGAGAGAAGTAACAAAAGACAGCCGTATGGAGCCATCTATATTAACAACAAGTGAAATTACAGAATTCGAGTCGGATTGTGTCACTCAGGATGAATGGTATGCACCAGGATGGTACTATAAAGAAGCTGGGTCGAGGGGTAATGATAAAGACCACGAGATAGAAGTCGACAAAGATGAGACACACTGGAACCCTACTACTGCCGAGTGGGAAGGAAATAGATGCGAAACTAGTCCAGACAGAGACTGGAATATTCCGGATGATAATGAAGACCAAATGGTAGAGGAATCTTTCTCCCAGTCACCCCCATCAGAAATCAGTGTAGAAACCACTAGACAACAGAGGAATAGAAGACCTCCAAACATACTCACTTATGATAGATTAGGTATACCTACTGAGACCCCATTGTTAGTTTATCCTAGAATAGTAATGCTGTGGCCTTATTTTGACTATAATATTGTTAATGTGCATGAAATTGGAGGTACTAACTATATATGATGATCTCTATAATGACAAATGGAGAGATCATCAGGGGGAGAGTGTAATCCTTTAAAAAAAAAAAAAAAACAATTGGAAAACATACATATATTATAGGTATGTTATAAAACCCCTGTGAAATTTTAATTTATATATATATATATATAGTGTATGGGGGTATAAATAGTGGCTGTAATGATGCACGGGGATTATTCTCGTGGACATGGCAATGGACTGTGAGGGGAAAGGTCTAGAAGGAGGGAGAGCACGAGGGGTGAGGGAGCTCGTGAAACAGCGGTTGGTGTGGGTGACGCAGCGGTGAAAAAGGACAGAGATGGACGGAGGGAGGACCTGCTATTGATCCGGTGTACAAAGTTTGCAGAGCGGTAAGCTGACAAGCCCTGAAGCCTGCCAGAGAGTGTGAGGTGACGATCGTAGATGAGCCGCCTGAGACGGAGATTCGAGTGACAGCCGGTAATACTCACGCTGCCTGAGAGATGTGCTGTGACCGCGGAGCCGACTACCGTTCAGCCACTGAGGAGGGAGGCAAAAAGGTAGTCTAGCTGCTGACCACGATCCTAGACTGTGCGGCTGGGAAGAGGGGCTGGAGTGGTGCCTCACCTATTCTTTTAGCTGCTCTGAAATATGATGGGATCCCGCTGACAGATTTGAGAAGACCAACCAAACCAAACTAAGTAAGACAGCGTATGTGTCCGGGCGATCGTAGTTACATGCTGTTGATACACGGTAGAGAGGCAGTGACACAGAAACTCTATTAAATACAGTACCGCAGAGTCGGGGGAGTGGATGCTTTGCAGGCTGTCTTAAATCTATAGGATGACATTAGAGGAGGTGTGATAAGCCATCCTGCATACACACCCTGTTATTAATTTCAGGCACTATAATTACTCCCACTATAATGATTGAGGGGAGGGGATTAACCCCAGAGTGAAGTGCTGAAGGGAATTTGTGGGGAAGTGACATAGACTGATCCTTGGCAGATGATATCTGTTACTAAAACAGATTCATATAACCACAGGGAACTATCCATTATACTAAGTGAAGTGGATTTGACTGCCGGACTGAAATTCAAGATTAATGAAATTCATAGCAAATGGATTATTGCTTTTTAAGGTCATCAGAGTTAGTAGTATTATGGACTGAAGCACTACTAGCAGAAATCATCAAGATTTAAAGTGTGATATCACTGGATAAATTACTATCCTATTCATATACCCACACCGGTACTGTTTATATTAAGCCACACTCCTCAGTAACTTTAAGGGAAGGAGGAATAGACTGAGAATATATTAGATTTCTCTAATCTCTACCGCACCATTCTAAATAACTGTATTTTGGTAAAAAGTTATTTCTTCTGCCTCCTCCCCTATGAGCTTTGTACCTACTTATTTTTCCGTATATAGTGGAAGAGACCATAATATTCAGAGGTACAGTAGTGTGAGTGGCACATTATAAAGAAAGGGACTATGATATATGGAATATTAGTATTAGTCACTACCTATATTGCTGAATATAACCGAAGTATCTATATAATTCTCTCGGCCAGTGAATGAAAATTGAAAGTGACTACAGACTTTGCAGAAATACAAGTTTAGTGTAGAAGCTGTGTTCTTTAGAGACTTTAGTTGAAATAATGAGTAGCACTATGTTATAATCCCATCATTTGACAATAGAAGATAGCTGTCAAGAAGTATATAGAAGACTCCATCCCTGGATACAAGCATAAGGAAAACTAAGTGGGAGTGTCTCTCTAAATTCATTTAATTGTTGTTCTGAATGGAATATATAACCATCTTATCCATAATGGACTAGATTCTATATCAAGGAAGAATGACAGTAAACTAGATACAACAAAGAATATTATACACTAACAAAGGAGACTGATAGATATGTTCTAAGTTAGCTAGCAGACATACCACTCATTATTGGTGGATCAGAACACAGAATTAATACAAGTATCATATACCTATTAAAGGATACAGTGAGCTCATTATTGTTTGGTACCACCTGCGCAGGGGGTAATATTAAGAGTAAGTTTAAATCCCGGGTCCATAGTCTTTTAGACTATTGCATATACCTCTGGTTTTTTTTTTGTATTGCATGCATTCTCTCTGTACTATTGGGGTGTACCCTTGTTATACTTGTTAAAGTAATGTATTGTTGATTTTGAAATGCTACATGACTAGGGAAAAGTATACGGATAAAATAAAAAAACTTACCAAATATATCTGGTCCATATTGTCCAAGAAATCCTGATCCAAGAGAGTATTGGCGTATATAGGAGACCTGAAACATAACGAATATTTCCGGATTAGTAAGGTGAGCTGAATACATTATTTTATATAGAGGGTCATATCCTTAAAAGTTCTGTATAGATATATATTTCTAAACTAAAGCCAAATAAAATACACCACACCCTTTCCAATACCCAACCCCGTACAGGGTAAGGTTCTCCCAAGCGAACCAGGGTATATATATCCGCTTGGGTGGAGGCACGCCATATTTCCTAACCCTTGGATTCAAGAAGCAGAAAAAGGGTTACAGCTACATCCCTGATGCCTCTATTCCCTACGCTACATTCCTGATGCCTCTATAACCTACGCTACATCCCTGACGCCTCTATACCCTACGCTACATCCCTGACGCCTCTATACAGTACAATGCATTACTGATCCCTCTAGACCATACATCCTCATTACATCAGAGAGATAGTGAAACACTGGAAAAAATAAGGATAAAGTAGACTACAGAAACTGATGCTCTAAACAAAGGAGAGAGAGAGAAAAGCACAAGGGAAAGTGGGCAATCGGAACACCATAGAGAGAGGAGAGATAGAAATGCCTGAAAAAGTAAAGGGGGTTGGGTATGGCATCCGGCGCTCGGGATTCCAGCAGTCACATGATACCTAATCCTAATCCTAACCCTCTGGGGGGGTGGCGGATAGGGCTAACCCTCAGGGGGTGGCAGCTAGGACTAACCCCCCCCCCCTCCTAGTGCCTTCCCTAACACCCCCTCCCCCAGTCCTAACCCTCCCTCCAATACTCGCCTTCGGGATGTTGGCTGTCTGTGTGCCGGCACCAGTCTCCCAAGTGGTGTCAGGATTCCAACATCGGTCAAATGACCGCCGGTATGCCGTCTGCCGGGATGGTAAATGTATCCTGAGGACAGGTAGTGAGTGTGGAGGGATAGGTGGTTCAGTAAAATGTAACAGCTCAAACTGCGATCATTCACTGATAAATTGATTTATAGCTCTCCCTTTTTAACCATTGCAGTCATAAAAGCAATGTTTTTTAAACTTTTAAATAAAGCTTGTTAGCATCCCCAGCACACTGTATATGCTGGGAGATGTAGTTCTCAATATGAAAACATTTAATTACTGTATGAACTCTAATTCCCCAACTGAAACCTCTCACAAACACACACTCCTAAATCTAGTACACACACACACACACACACACACACACACACACACACACACACACACACACACACACACACACACACATTTCCCCAGTACTGACAACTCTCATCACTTCCACACACTGACAACTCCCTCCTGCTCCTCTCCCCACTGACACTGACAGCTCCCTCACAGTCACACACATCCTCCACCCCCCCAACCCCCCCCACACACACACTGATAGCACACATGCACAAATTCCCCCCTCCTCGACACTAACTGTCACGGACTGCTTGGGCAGCAGGGGGCAGGCTCTGACTTGAAGTGCTGAAATTCAACATCTCTCTCGAACTTGCAAGGCATGGCTGTGCAGCTTTCTCCAGCCATCTCCTTGCCCACTGTGTAATTTGTGGCGTTCTCTGATGTTCCCCGCTCTGCCTCTACAACCGGCACATAATGTACAGCAGTGGTGACTCCTGAGTATGGGCCTGGGGAACTCCGCCTACCGGGGGGTAGGGATTAATAATTTCAAAGGGGCAGAGCTAGGAGTGAAGCAGTGGACAGCAGTTGAGGGGCGTTTCAAACTGTAACAGGGTTGGGACAATTTCAGTATCCTTCCCTCACCGTCTAATTGGTCAGTCCCACGCTGATTGCCATAGCGCCCTTTCGAGACTGCAGAACTCTATCCCTTAGCCACGGTTGGCACAGCTGGATGGTGCCCCTGGCAAGTGCCATCCTGGCCAAGGGGTAGATACGCCCCCGAGGGTCAGGGCCAGAAACAGAAATCTCGGGGCCCAGTACACTGATATCTCTGGGGCCCCCTCAACCCCCCCTTAACTTGGCAGAGGGATCTTTAAAAAAAAATGGAGCCTTTGACTCGGACCGTCAGTGAGGCCGGCAGGTGGTTTTCATACTGGGCTATCCAGCTCTTCGGTGGCGGTGGCAGGGACATTCAGAAAAGGGCCAGCACAGCAACATGCATAATAATGGCAATACAGTATGGACCACAGGGACTGGACAAAGTGATGGGGTAAAAGGAGGGGGGAGGGTTTAGTTGGCCTGTTAATTGTTTTCCTGCTTAAATTGAGCAGTTGGTGGATACACTTTAAAAAGCAATATTGGCACTATGGCCCCATTATTTCTGTTCTTAATACTTGGAGCCCTGAACAAGTGTCCCCTTTGTCCCCCCTGTCACCGGGCCTGTTCAGGCGTTACCTATGGAGAAGCTGCGACATGACATCCTAGGACACGATACTGCACCATGCATCACCATTATATTTCAGTGTGCCTTGTCAATATTTAAATCTTGTTCTGTGTGACGTGAGTTGTAAATGGTTGAAAATCTCTGTGCTACAGTATCGTCACCATGTAGTTATAACAACACCGCAAAACCACCAAAAGACGTGTTTTGGTAGAGGGACTGCTGGAGGGGCCCATTGGGGCCCCCAGTTTGCTACCCCACCCCAGTATACCTGTGCTGTAGCCAGTGGAAGGGGCACTATCTTCCCGGTGATCTCTTCGGGAAGATGGTGCCGCACATAGAAAGCAAAGACTCTGGTTGCACTCTCCTGCCCTCGCTCTAAGCAAGGTGATCGGGCCACAAAAGGACCCCTGTCGGACCCCTGCCGGACCCCGGCCTGTGGGCCACAAAAGGATGCATTGGGGGCGGCATGCGGCCCATGGGTTTGACACCCCTGCCCTAGAGTATCAAAATTTGTTTCACGGCACCCCTAGGCCAAAGTTTTTTTTATTGAGAAATTCAGAAAAAAATATAAAATTAAGTAAATTGTGTTTATAGCATGTCATCCTCAGGTTCAGTTATGTTGTGAGGGAATGGTTTTGCCAATTTAATAAAGTATAAATAATTTTAATTGGTCCTGGACCACCAAACTATGCTACCAGTGCAAGAACCCCAGTTTGGAAACTACTGCCATAAAATAAACCTTTTTTGTTTTTTTTAAACTAGATGTAATACACCTTAGAGCTCAGTTCCTAAAAGGTTTTAAACCCTTGCATACAGTAAACTACACATATTTAAAAATCCTACACCGGGCACAAGTGCTCACGGGCCAATTTCATGGCAGTCTCGGATTGGAGGGCATTGTGGATTCACCAAGGGAATGCTGATGCTGACTCCAAGAAGAAAGGGAGTCTCTTCCCTATGAAGGTGAAGCCTTGTTTGGCGACGGCCTAGTTAATTTGATCTCGGCAGCTCCCGCAGGTAAGTCATCCTTCTTGCCCTATGTTCCCTCTCAACGGATGAAGACGCATCATTATCTGACGCAGTCATTTCGGCCCAATAGATATGCAAGAAGTTAAGATTCCCCTTTCTTTGCAGGTAGAGGAAGGAAAAGAGGGAAGAGGTCTGTAGCCTCTTCAAGATCGCAGGAGCAGAGATCGTCCTCTGCTTCTGCCAAATCCACTGCATGACGCTGGGGCTCTCTTGCAGGAGCCCGCACCAGTGGGGGGCACGTCTAAAACTCTTCAGTCAGTTCTGGATTCATTCGGACCTGGACTCGTGGGTTTTACAAATAGTGTCCCAAGGGTACAAACTGGGGTTTCAAGACGTTCCCCCTCACCGATTGTTCAAATCAGCCTTAGTCAGCAGGGAGAAGGTTTTTATTCAAGCCTCTTCGCGGTCCCGAAGCCGGACGGCTCAGTCAGACCAATCTTAAATCTGAAATCCCTTAATTTCTACCTAAAGAAATTCAATTTCAAGATGGAATCTCTCAGGGTAGTGATCTCCAGTCCGGGGGATAAAGGAGATTTCATGGTTTTGGTAGACATAAAGGATGCCTACTTATATGTTCCCATTTAGCCACTGCATCAAGCTACCTGAGGTTTGCAATTCAGGATTGTCATTACCAATTTCAGACGTTGCCGTTTGGTCTGTCCACGGCTCCGAGGATTTTCACCAGGGTGATGGCGGAAATGATGGTTCTCCTTCGCAAGCAAGGAGTCACAATTATCCCGTACTTGGATGATCTCCTGATAAAGGCGAGATCCAGGGACCAGTTGGTGCAAAACATCTACTCTCCCTGACAGTTCTTCAACAACATGGTTGGCTCCTAAACTTGCCAAAATCGCAGTTGGTCCCAATGACGCGGTTGTTGTTTTTGGGAGTGATACTGGACACAGAAGAGGTTTTCTTCTAGTGGAAAGGCTCTGGAGATCCAGAGTCTGGTCAAACAAATTCTGAAACCAGCAAGAGTGTTAATCCATCAATGCATTCAGTTGCTGGGGAAGATGGTTGCGGCCTACGAGGCCATTCAGTTTGGCAGGTTCCATGCCAGAGTGTTCCAGTGGGACCTGTTGGACAAGTGGTCCGGATCCCACCTACACATGCACCGGAGGATAATCCTGTCTTCCAAGACCAGAATCTCACTCCATTGGTGGCTGCACAGTTCTCACCACCTAGAGGGGCGATGGTTCGGGATCCAGGACGGGATCCTAGGGACCACGAATGCAACCCTCCGAGGCTGGAGAGCAGTCACACAGGGGGAAAACATCCAAGGAAGATGGTCAAGTCTTCCTTGGATGTTTTCAGCTCCACATAAATGTTCTGGAGTTAAGGGCCATTTAATAACTGCAGACACAGTACGCACTGGGACGGGTGCCCAGCATCCTCTACGGACTAAGAGAAAAGGATTTACCGGTAGGTATTAAAATCCTATTTTCTCTAACGTCCTAGAGGATGCTGTGGACTCCGTAAGGACCATGGGGATAGACGGGCTCCGCAGGAGACATGGGCACTTTAAGAAAGACTTTAGTTCTGGGTGTGCACTGGCTCCTCCCTCTATGCCCCTCCTCCAGAACTCAGTTTGATACTGTACCCAGTGGAGACTGGGTGCTTTTCAGGAGCTCTCCTGAGCTTTCTGACAGAAAGTATTTTGTTAGGTTTTTAATTTTCAGGGAGCACTGCTGGCAACAGACTCCCTCATCGAGGGACTGAGGGGAGAGAAGCAGCCCTACTCTCTGAGTTGCAAGGTCCTGCTTCTTAGGCTACTGGACACCATTAGCTCCAGTGGGATTGGTACGCAGGATCTCACCCTCGCCGTCCGTCCCAGAGCCGCGCCGCCGTCCCCCACGCAGAGCCGGAAGATAGAAGCCGGGTGAGTATGAGAAGAAAAGAAGACTTCAGAGGCGGCAGAAGACTTCATGATCTTCACTGAGGTAACGCACAGCACTGCAGCTGTGCGCCTTTGCTCCCATACACCTCACATACTCCGGTCACTGTAAGGGTGCAGGGCGCAGGGGGGGCGCCCTGGGCAGCAATATAAACCTCTTTCGCAAAAATATAACATATATACAGCTGGGCACTTTATATATGTATAAGACCCCACCAATTTTACAGTTTAAGCGGGACAGACGCCCGCCTCCGAGGGGGCGGGGCTTCTCCCTCAGCACTCACCAGCGCCATTTTTTCTCCACAGCACCGCTGAGAGGAAGCTCCCCGGACTCTACCCTGCTTATACCACGTTAGACAAGAGGGTTGAAAAGAGGGGTGGGGGGGGGCACATAATTCGCAAATTACATACAGCAGCACTACTGGGCAAACATTAAGTTACTGTTTTATTCCTGGGTTATATAGCGCTGGGGGGTGTGCTGGCATACTCTCTCTCTGTCTCTCCAAAGGGCCTTGTGGGGAAACTGTCTTCAGAAAAAGCATTCCCTGTGTGTGTAGTGTGTCGGTACACGTGTGTCGACATGTCTGAGGAAGAAGGCTATATTAGAGAGGAGCGGGAGCAAATGAATGTGGTGTCTCCGCCGACAGCTGATTGGATGGATATGTGGAATGTATTAAATGCTAGTGTAAACTCATTGCACAAAAGATTAGACAAGGCAGAAGCTTTGGGACAGTCAGGGTTTCAACCCATGCCTGATCCTATGTTGCAGGGACTGTCAGGGTCTCATAAGCGCCCACTATCCCAGATTGTTGACACAGATACCGACACGGATTCTGACTCCAGTGTCGATTACGATGATGCAAAGTTACAGCCAAAATTGGCAAAATCCATTCGATTTATGATTATGGCAATAAAAGATGTTTTGCACATCACAGTGGAACCCCCTGTCGCTGACAAGAGGGTACATATGTACAAGGGAAAGAAGCCTGAGGTAACCTTTCCCCCCTCACACGAGCTGAACGAGTTATGTGAAAAAGCTTGGGAATCTCCTGCAGATAAAAGACTGCAGATTTCCAAAAGGATTCTTATGGCGTATCCTTTCCCATCAACGGATAGGTTACGATGGGAAGCCTCCCCTAGGGTGGACAAAGCATTAACACGCTTATCCAAGAAGGTAGCCCTCCCGTCCCAGGATACGGCTACCCTCAAAGAGTGTGCTGACCGCAAACAGGAGATTACCCTGAAGTCCATTTATACACATTCAGGTACCTTACTCAGACCGGCAATTGCGTCGGCCTGGGTGTGTAGTGCTGTAGCGGCATGGACAAATACCTTATCTGAGGGGATGGATAGCCTAGACAAGGATACTATTTTATTGACCCTGGGGCATATAAGAGATGCTGTCCTATATATGTGTGTATGCAAACTACAGGTGGTGCTGCAGGGCCCACACCCTTTTACTTGTCTTGTAGAGCAGCTCTGAAGCTGTTACAGTGCCCAGCTGCTGCAAGAAATCAGCTTGAATGCTTCAGGGGCTTGGGCATGGCCAACATGAGCCCCACACCGAAGGAGGGTGGAGGTGTTTAATGCAAACTTGGGGTTATACAAGCGCCGCAAAAGGCCGCCATGCCCTGCATGCCCCTTTTCTCTTTTCATATACAGATGAGGGTTCCAGCCAACTTTGGCCCACTGCTTGGATGACATCACCGTATGCAAATCCGTCTGCTGCAGACCTTCCCCCAGGAATGCTTGCAATAGTTGTTGCATATGGTTTAATGTCTGAGGGTGCTTCAGTATTAGGCAGCCTTCTGCCCTCCCATGTTCATCTGAAAAGATGTGGTCTCCCTGCAGTTGTTGTCCCCAGACGAGAGTTCCCTTGTGCTTCCTCAGTTAAATCTCCTTAACTTGACGGGGGTGTGCCCGAGCAGCCGCCCTCCCCAGCCCTATCCCAACACATACTTATCTTGCATATGAGATCTCTTGATCATGAAGATAGTTCTCACAGGTTGAGGTTCATCCTGGTCCCGCTCCCCGCTGGAGAGCGCTGATGGGGACAGCAGCGGGGCTTCAGCAGAAGGATGTGTATGTGTGGCCAGAGACCTCCCTTCCCATGTGCAGGCCTGCAGAGTCTGCCACGCAGGATGGGGCATGTGGCACTCTCCCTCCCAGGGGCTCTTCCAGATGTAGCTCCTCAGCAGTATTTTTCCCGGGCTGCGCGGCGCTCTCCCCGACTGGCATCCGCCCTGGATCACTGCCTTCCTCAACGCAACATCAGCAGGGGGCCCTGGCCTCATCACCATCCCAGGTCTTTCTCATGTATGTATCATGTATGTGTGTGTGATATATGTATGAATCATATATGTTTGTGATATATATATATATATATGTATCTATCTATCTATCTATCTATCTATCTATCTATCTATCTATCTATCTATCTATCGTATGTGTGTGTATATATATGTATCTATCATGTATGTATGTATGTATCTATCTTGTATGTATGTATGTGTTCTATCTATCTATCTATCTATCTATCTATCGTGTGTGTGATATATGTATGTATCTATCATGTATGTGTTATATGTATGTATCACACCTTCCTCTATACATATACATACATACATACATACATACATACACACACACCTATATCTGTACGTACACTGACATACACACACCAACATCTATACATAAACACGCTGACCCCTAAACGTACACCAACGTACCCACACCTGCATCTATACCTACACATGCTGACACGTGGACGTACACCGGCTTACCCACATGTGAATCTATACAAACATGTGCTGACACCTGGACATACACTGATGTACCCACACCTAACATCTATACATACACATGCTAACACCTGGACATACAAGCACCTGCATCTATACATACACACACGCGCTGACACCTGAACCTACACTGACGTTCCCACACCTGCATCTATACATACACATTCTGACACCTGTATAATTAATGTGGATAATGATAACGTGCACGTGGATACATGTGCAAAAAATTTTTTGGTGACACACTCCATACTAAATTAAAACATCAAAGTGAAAAAAGCAAAAAAACTATCCATTAAAAATTACATCATGTAATAAGTGCATGTGATTTTAATGTGTGGTATTAGTGTAATGTTACTTAATATAAAGTGTGAGGAGAAATATATATCCCCAGGCTGCAGAGTATGTTAGATACGCTCTTTATTAATCTGTCATGTGGACATAGTGAAGGTGATCAGTAATATATACTTCTAATAGTGACATAGTGAAAGTGACTGGTGATATATACTTTTATATATACAGATTCACAACATAATACATAAATCTCGGTGCGGGTTACTCTCCAGACCTGGTTAAAGGCTTTGCCTGACCAGTACTGGAACTTTTTGATTCAGGAAGCAAGTTGTCGATGAATTTGGAAGCAGTGCCAGGGGGGCGGTAAATGACAGCTACTCTAAGATGGACTGGTTGGAAGAGGCATATGGTGTGGACCTCAAATGTAGAGAATATAAGGGATGGTTCTGGTGGTATGAGTTGGTAGGAGTAACTAGAAGGTAAAAGGACCCCAACACCACCCCCATGGCGACCCCCAGGTCGGGGTGTGTGTGTGAATGTAAGGCCCCCAGCAGAGAGAGCAGCAGCAGAAGTAGTGTCAGAGGGCGTAATCTAAGTTTCAGTAATGGCTAGTAGGTGTAGGGAGTTGGAAATGAAAAGGTCATGAGTGGGGACCAGTTTGTTACAAACAGATCTGGCATTCCAGAGGGCACAGGATAGGGGGTATGAGTTTGTGGGAGATATGTGAATTAGATTTTCAGGGTTGCTGTAGCGATGAGGTGGGATTAACTTTGAGGGCAGGGATGATGAGAGAGTAGTGATGGTACGGGTGCCTGAGCTAGGAGGGGAAACTGCAGGAGGTGGGCAGAGAGGGAGGTCAGTGTGATGTGGATGGGGGTGTGGGGAGGTGACAGGGAAGGGAGAGAGGGAGCAGGGCTGAGTTGTGGAATAGCAGGACCATGGGGCAGAGGTGAATGAAAGTGGGGTAACAGGAAAGGTGGGGGAAGGAAACAGAGGGATGGAGGGGAGACAGAGGAGGGGAGAGAGGAGGAGGTGGAGGAGACTAGTGGGGGAAGGATAAAGATACATTATTAGGTAGACACTGAGTGATGTGGGGAGTATAAGAAAACCTTGACATAGTGTTAAGTAGGTAAATAGGTTGAAGTAGTGGAAGTACTGTAGGAGAGGAGACTGTAAGGCAATCCGAGCAGAAGAATTGCAGAAATGCAGGTTAGAAAAGCAGTGTAGGCTCAAGGGGTGTAGATTTAGTATGAAATGAGTCAAAAGCGTAGATAAAGTGGGTGCAGAAATGTATTTGGAGTGTAAGAAATGAAAGGATTGTGAGAGGTTTAAGAAGCAATGGTAATTATGTTAGATGTTTTAAGTGTTTGCAGGTAAAATTGCATTGGTGCAGCTGTGCTTAAAAAACAAAATTACAATAATACAGATACAGGCATTTGTAGGTGAAATGGATGGTTTATGAAATGTCCAAGTAAGGTAGTTCTGTGCTATGTAATCAGATGCAACAATCAGGAGGTGAGTGATCTGAGGAGTAAGTGACTCACATTTGTTATTAGTTCTTCAGTTTTCTTTGTTTTGTTAGATTGGTGTGCTTCTGTTTTCCTTCTTTTTCACTTCGATTGAACGCTGATTGAACACTGCTGTTATGTGTCAATTTTATCACGCTTTGATAAAAATGCACGCTTAGATCAATAAATGCACAGCCTACACCATTGGACTTAAGTAGAAGACTATTACAAGTGAAACCAATAATTGAAATCTGTAACCACACCCCACCCCCTCAAATGCCAGGCAATAAATTACCTTAAAAACAACAACCAGGCATTCCACAAAGATTAAACTGGGTCTATATCATTCAAAACTTTAAAAAAGTACTTCAAAATCACATACTATGCAATAATGTTTCAATTTGCATTACCCAGCAGAATTAGCTTTGCATATATAGATATAGTGCAGCAGAATATATTGGTGGTTGTAGTCAATTGTAATTACCTGTAGGTGACAAGAAGAGAAGAAACGTCAATTCACAATCGATATCAGCTGAAGATAAATTAACGCTGATTGAACACTGCTGTTATGTGTCAATTTTATCACGCTTTGATAAAAATGCATGCTTAGATCAATAAATGCACAGCCAAACGGCTTTGCACAGCCTACATCATTGGACTTAAGTAGAAGACTATTACAAGTGAAACCAATAATTGAAATCTGTAACCACACCCCACCCCCTCAAATGCCAGGCAATAAATTACCTTAAAAACAACAACCAGGCATTCCACAAAGATTAAACTGGGTCTATATCATTCAAAACTTTAAAAAAGTACTTCAAAATCACATACTATGCAATAATGTTTCAATTTGCTTTACCCAGCAGAATTAGCTTTGCATATATAGATATAGTGCAGCAGAATATATTGGTGGTTGTAGTCAATTGTAATTAACTGTAGGTGACAAGAAGAGAAGAAACGTCAATTCACAATCGATATCAGCTGAAGATAAATTAACGCTGATTGAACGCTGCTGTTATGTGTCAATTTTATCACGCTTTGATAAAAATGCACGCTTGGATCAATAAATGCGCAGCCAAACGGCTTTGCACAGCCTACACCATTGGACTTAAGTAGAAGACTATTACAAGTAAAACCAATAATTGAAATCTGTAACCAAACCCCCCCCACCTCAAATGCCAGGCAATAAATTACCTTAAAAACAACAACCAGGCATTCCACAAAGATTAAACTGGGTCTATATCATTCAAAACTTTAAAAAAGTACTTAAAAATCACATACTATGCATTAATGTTTCAATTTGCATTACCCAGCAGAATTAGCTTTGCATATATAGATATAGTGCAGCAGAATATATTGGTGGTTGTAGTCAATTGTAATTACTCAGCAGAATTAGCTTTGCATATATAGATATAGTGCAGCAGAATATATTGGTGGTTGTAGTCAATTGTAATTACCCAGCAGAATTAGCTTTGCAAATATAGATATAGTGCAGCAGAATATATTGGTGGTTGTAGTCAACTGTAATTACCCAGCAGAATGAGCTTTGCATATATATAGTGCAGCAGAATATATTGGTGGTTGTAGTAAATTGTAATTACCCAGCAGCAGCTCTACTGCACTCAACATCACCAGTGCTCACAATATATATAATGCTATATACTATGCCATAGTGGTGCTTACTATATAACACCTCCTACTGCGTTCCCCCTGGCAATGAGCATGACACCCAGAGAGTGAAACCCCTGGCAATGAGCATGACACCCAGGACGTGAAACTCTTGGCGTTGAGCAGTTTTTGTAAAAGTAATTAGAAGCTTTACTGTAGGGCATAGTGTATCACAGATATTGTGGTGAGTGACATAATATGTTCCAAAGGGCATTAATGTGTGGGGCTTAACATGGTGGAAATTACTGTACTTTTTTCCCTGTGGTGGCCGAGGTCTGTTGGTGCAGGGTCAAGAACTAGGGTGTAAGGTAGTCTTTGCCTGCAAGGCTACGCTCATTTTATGGAGACCATACCCATACATTTAAGTGTGGCATATACCTGCGCTTGCTCGCGGGGTGAGAACATCTCCCTAATTGAATTCAGCGATATGAATAGAGGTTGTGCAGCAGCCACAGAAAGGGTTAATCTCTGCAGCTTGTCACTAAATTACATTGTTGCAATTTTAGCTGGGAGCTGCAATAATTACTCTAATACATAACACAGCCAACACTTCTATATTCACACAATATACTGCATGGTGAATATAGAAGTGGTGCTTGCTAAACAGCACCTCCTACTGCATTCCACATCACCGCTGGTCACACTCATATCAGGCCCATAATGCTGTATACTATGCCATAGTGGTGCTTACTATATAACACCAGGTGCTGTGCAGTGGTCAAAACACACTAACTGGTCCCATGCTGTTGTTGAACTAAAGGCCTATACACACGATGAGATTCGGTCTATGCTAATAGGTTTAAAAAGGTTACATAAAAGCTACTTTATGTATTTATTCATTAAAGTTTTTAAGTTGTATTTTACAACCATACAATGATATGATATATAATGTATCGTATAATCATTACATAATGTTGATGGCATTGAATTGTCTCTGCCTTGACTAGTGGCAGCAGCTTCAGCACTAGGTGGAAGTGGATCTTGATCTTTCCCTATTTTACCCTCCACCTTTTTGTTCTCCATTTTTTAATGTGTGGAATTATATGCCAGTGATATATCTGGAATTAGACGGTGGTAATGTCTGGAATTAGATACCACTAGATAGATACCAGATATCACTGTGACTGGAATGATGACATATGCACAGTGACAGGACACTACCACAGCACCCTACAGCAGCCATATGCGGCACAAGACACTGGAGTATTAGTAATGTACTGTAGTATACTGAGCACCACAAGACAATGAGCAGTGATACGGAGCACTGATGAGATTACTAGAACTGACACTGAGCAGCCAGATGCAGCACTGGACTATTAGTAATGTTCTGTAGTATACTGAGCACCACAATGCAGCACAAGACAATGAGCAGTGATACTGAGCACTGATGAGGATACTAGAACTGACACTGAGCAGCAAGATGCAGCACTGGACTATTAGTAATGTACTCTAGTATACTGAGCACCACATTGCAGCACAAGACAATGAGCAGTGATACTGAGCACTGATGAGGATACTACTGAGAACTGACACTGAGCAGGAGAGACACACTACAATTTCATCTTGCGCCTCTTTTTTTATTTATCTTTGCATCATGTGCTGTTTGGGGCTATTTTTTTAAGTGCCATCCTGTCTGACACTGCAGTGCCACTCCTAGATGGGCCAGGTGTTTGTGCTGCCCACTTGGGTCGCTTAGCTTAGTCATCCAGGGACCTTGGTGCAAATTTTAGGACTAAAAATAATATTGGGAGGTGTGAGGTGTTCAGAATAGACTGGAAAGGAGTAGAAATTATGGTTATTGAGCTTAATACTATAGGATCAAAATTACCCCCAAATTCTATGATT
Source organism: Pseudophryne corroboree (assembly GCF_028390025.1). NCBI lineage: Eukaryota > Metazoa > Chordata > Amphibia > Anura > Myobatrachidae > Pseudophryne > Pseudophryne corroboree. The sequence continues at coordinate 19,015 of NW_026967656.1, read as the reverse complement.
TTAGCTGTTTGAGGTTTTAAAAAAAAATCACCCGAATACAAAACCCGAAAGGGTGGTTTTGCCAAAACGCGTCCGTATCCAAAACACAACTGCGGATCCGAAACCAAAACCAAAACATGAAACACGAAAAATGCCCGCTGCACATCTCTAGTTAGGGGAGAAGCATGTAGCCTTGTAGACTATGCACAGCTATATCTAGAAAAATATACGATCTAATCTTTAACCAACCAATGCAAGAAAGTATTTAATGTGAAAATACGAAACACTAGACTAATTGGAGGTGCGCCCTAAAGCAAATTACAATGTTAGGATTAGGGGGTTCGGAAAGACCTCTAGTGTAAACACTACTATATACATTTTAAGATAGGAAGGTACAAATTACATATTCACATTGCATCTATGGGCTGGATTCAAATGTCCCTTTCCTCCCTCAATCGTGCCCATCAGCAGCTATTCTAATGTTGCTGCCAACGGGTGCGACATGTTTATTTCAGCTCGCTACCCCCAGGGGAAACAAGCTGAAATGTGTGCAAAGAGACCCATTTGGGCAACCAAACGGTGTCTTTTCATGATCGCGCCCATTACTTTATTCAGGTTTAGGTGCTTTGTGCACCTAAACCAGAGTGTAATGGGCGCAATAATTGAGGGCATTTGAATTTCCCTTATATGTGTGTGTGTGTGATATACACACAGACACACATACTGTATTTCTTTATATAATGGACACCTCAGTTTCTATTCATTCATGTCCTGCCCCCTACTCTGTCAGACCCCTTCCCCTCTACTTTTCTGACCCCAAACGCCACTCATTCTTGTTGAGTGCTGGTGGGCCCATTCAGAATTTTGCTATGGGGCCCACAAAGGTCTAGTTACGCCACTGGGCAGGGTTATAGAGGAGGCGGTGCAAGGCATCCTGGGAACAGTCAAAGCTTTAGCCTGTTGGTGCCTTGGATCAAGATCCAACTCTACACCCCGATGTTAGTGTAGTGCCTTTTGAGGTTAAGGTTTTACAGAAAGTTACAGGTTTTTTTAATTTAGTAAAATATGCCCCATTTTAAAGATAGGGCATTTACATTTGTTGCACCTGTGCAGTACATAGCAGCCTGCAGGGCATGTACAGTGGCTTCATTTGGGTGCACATACATTGCCGGCTCCTGGTCGCAAACTGAAATTATTGTGTGTAAGTGGAATTAGCGGTGTTTATGTCATACAGGGGGGTGGGGGAGGTTTGTGGTTGGTGGGGGGCACGCTGTGTGATTATTATCCTGCATCTATACATACATGCGCTAACACCTGGACATACACTGATGTACCCACACCTAATATCCATACATACACGCCCTGACACCTGGACATACACCAACATTCCCACACCTGCATCTATACATACACATGCTGACACCTGGACATACACCAACATACAAGCACCTGCATCTATATATACACGCGCTGACAAATGGACATACACCGATAGTCTTCTACTTAACTCCAATGGTGTAGGCTGTGCATTTATTGATCTAAGCGTGCATTTTTATCAAAGCGTGATAAAATTGACACATAACAGCAGTGTTCAATCAGCGTTCAATCGAAGTGAAAAAGAAGGAAAACAGAAGCACACCAATCTAACAAAACAAAGAAAACTGAAGAACTAATAAGAAATGTGAGTCACTTACTCCTCAGATCACTCACCTCCTGATTGTTGCATCTGATTACATAGCACAGAACTACCTTACTTGGACATTTCATAAACCATCCATTTCACCTACAAATGCCTGTATCTGTATTATTGTAATTTTGTTTTTTAAGCACAGCTGCACCAATGCAATTTTACCTGCAAACACTTAAAACATCTAACATAATTACCATTGCTTCTTAAACCTCTCACAATCCTTTCATTTCTTACACTCCAAATACATTTCTGCACCCACTTTATCTACGCTTTTGACTCATTTCATACTAAATCTACACCCCTTGAGCCTACACTGCTTTTCTCACCTGCATTTCTGCAATTCTTCTGCTCGGATTGCCTTACAGTCTCCTCTCCTACAGTACTTCCACTACTTCAACCTATTTACCTACTTAACACTATGTCAAGGTTTTCTTATACTCCCCACATCACTCAGTGTCTACCTAATAATGTATCTTTATCCTTCCCCCACTAGTCTCCTCCACCTCCTCCTCTCTCCCCTCCTCTGTCTCCCCTCCATCCCTCTGTTTCCTTCCCCCACCTTTCCTGTTACCCCACTTTCATTCACCTCTGCCCCATGGTCCTGCTACCCCACAACTCAGCCCTGCTCCCTCTCTCCCTTCCCTGTCACCTCCCCACACCCCCATCCACATCACACTGACCTCCCTCCCTGCCCACCTCCTGTAGTTTCCCCTCCTAGCTCAGGCACCCGTACCATCACTACTCTCTCATCATCCCTGCCCTCAAAGTTAATCCCACCTCATTGCTACAGCAACCCTGAAAATCTAATTCACATATCTCCCACATACTCATACCCCCTATCCTGTGCCCTCTGGAATGCCAGATCTGTTTGTAACAAACTGGTCCCCACTCATGACCTTTTCATTTCCAACTCCCTACACCTACAGATGTAGCCACCTTTATCTTGAGTGGCCGCGGCGGTTGTCCCGTTCGACCATACGCAGCGTACTGTGGCGTAGCGAGGCGCGCCTAGCCACAGAGAGGCTATCTAATCGCACGGAGACAGACATTTGACGTTTGGCGTTACCTTTACGTGTAATACCTGCGATCAGCCACCAGATGTCGCTTTTTACAATCACCACTGCGCATGCGTGTGGTCTCCCGTAAAATACAATACTGACATACATAATAAGGACTACTTTACTAAGGCGTCTCATTACGCTGCATACAGCAAATACTGTACTCATTACGCTGCATTATTTAATACAGTACTGTACAGTATATACAGTACGACACCGACGCAAATACAGTAGTACAGCATACAGTATATGATCCATCTACAATACTTTATGAATACTGTATGTGAGCGTCCAAGTCCCGCAGACAAAACACAGTACTGTAAAACCAGTAGTGTACACTGTCGCAAATGGATGTGTGTTACAAGTTCACTATTGCCTCTCAAGATTAGGAATTTTCTACAGTGTTATCGTCCTAATCCCGTAGCCATTACAGCATAATCAAAACCAACGGATTTATACATTTGTCTGCGGCGAAGTGGTGAAGTGTTTCGCTTCCTATACTCAGAGTCCAGGGTTCGATTCCTTAAGTACAAATGCATGTTACTGTAGTTTTTTTCAGACACTTTATTATTTTTTTTATTCACATACTGTAAACCAGGGCATACAGTAGCTGCATGAGCGGTTCTATGCGATCGAGTCCGGTGTACCATAATGTGCAGGTTCTATGCAGGTTAAGGTACTATGCTCCGTACACAGTACACATACAATTCTGTAGCTGGGCAGACTGAATAGAAATGGCTACCACCTATGACTCCTTGCCCCACAGAGGCCCTAGGCTACGGAGCAAGTAATAGTCCAGATTGTACAGACTATGGGGCAATGCTGAAGGAGCGTCACAATCCCCTAGCTAAAATACACAGTATGCATATTATGGTACATCGGACTCGATGACATACTGTAGCACACTGGCAAAATGGCCGCCGCCCCTGAACCCTTGTGCAGGTTATGGGGCAATGCTGAAGGAGCGTCACAATCCCCTAGCCAAAATACACAGGGGAGGGATAAGCTACTGTAGGATTGCATACAGTATTACGGTACACCGGACTCAATCGCATAGCACACTGTCAAAACGACCACTACCCATGAACCCCCACCTCCTGAACCCCCACCTCGTGGCAGGCAGCAGTTGGGTATGGAATGAGAAATGGCATAAGCTGTGCAGGCTACGGGGCGATGCTGAAGGAGCGTCACAATCCCCTAGCCAAAATACACAGAGATACTGTAAGCGAGGTCTATGCACATTACAGTACTGTACGTTACACCGGGCTCGGTCGCATAGCAAACTGACAAAACACAAGTTTTACAGTACATACAGTAAAGCAGGCCAAAGCTGCAGGAGAGTTTCTACTGTAAAGGTTCTATGCACCGTACGGTAATGTACACATACCTGTACAATTCTATAGCAGGGCAGACTCAATTGAAATGGCTACCGCCTGTGACTCCTACAGTAGCTCCTAGGAGGCACTCAGCTATGGAGCAAATAACAGCACAGATTTTGCAGGCTACGGGGCAATGCTGAAGGAGCGTCACAATCCCCTAGCTACAATACACAGGGGTGATAGAGATAATCGAGTGGCTGGAGGGGGGTCCCCTTGATTTAAGGGGCCCCCACTCCTCCAGGGTACTCCGGCCAGGTGTGACTAGTTGGGTATTTAATTCCATGGCCGCAGGGACCTGTATAAAAGTCTCCCCCGGCTGTGCATTATCTGTCCAGCTAGTGGAGCCCAGTGCTGATTCAAAAAATATGGGGAACCCCTACGCTTTTTTTGTCCCCCTTATTTTTTGCACCAGGACCAGGCGCAGAGCCCGGTGCTGGTTCTAAAAAGATGGGGGATCCCGTGTCCATTTTTTCCGTATTCCTTCCGGAATTCGACTGCAATTGCATATACAGTACTGTACCCCTTAATGTCACTGCTTACAGTATACAGTATTTAGACATGAGCTTGTGTACAGTATCTGTCATGAGGTGCTTTTTTCACTGACACTATAACTTTTTTCTATTGTGATATACTGTACAGAGGCGGCAAACTAGCCAAACGGGAATAATCAGCTTCTGCAGAATAAAATGAGATGCTACAGTACATGCCTATATTCTGTGAGTGACTGCGGCTCTATGAAATTAAATCAGAAAATTGAAATATGAAATGCATTACTAATGTGTGGCATTACTGTACTGTATGTGTATAAGGTGTACTACAATATTTTCTGGTGTAACATAAGGAAAGGGCACTACTGCATGGTCTAATGCAGTGGTTCTCAAACTTGGTCCTCAGGACCCCACACAGTGCATGTTTTGCAGGTAAACCAGCAAGTGCACAGATGTATTCATTACTAACTGACACATTTTAGAAGGTCCATACAGTAGGTGGAGCTAATTTTTTCACTTGTGATTCTGTGAGACCTGCAAAACCTGCACTGTGTGGGGTCCTGAGGACTGAGTTTGAGAACCTGTGGTCTAATGTAAATAAAGATGAATGTGGTGGGGTGTAATGTGAATAAGGGGCATTACTGTTAGGAGTAATGTGGTACTATGATATGATGTCATGAGAATAAGAGACACCACTGCATGATATAATGTAAATAAAGTTGCAGTACTGTGTTGTGTCATTTCATCTTCGGGTATTATTGTGTTACCATGCCCCTTCCCAGCAAGAACATACTGTACACTGTTTTGGGCTGGCACTAAATGTGCACATTGTTCTTATTTAGATTATAGGGGGTAGGAGCGCCAAAATGGGTGATGGTGCTGGGAAAGGGGTGCAGGGTTAGAGGCGGAACTACGTAGCATCTGTGCAAGAGGGCATCAGCCAAAATCTAGCCTAGGGCATCATGTTGGTCAGGTTTGGCTCTGATAATACTGTATACTGTACTCTTACTGTACTTTGCATTCAATACAGATACTGTTTGCACACAGGTTTTACATGAATCATTGGCAATGCTGCAGGAGTGTCTCATTAGGCAATCTAAAATATACCACGACTATGGGTGGGGATACAGTAGGGAAGTTCTGTCACCATAAGCTGTCTGCTGTGTATAGCATATTTCCATCTGAGATGCATTTGTGTGTTTGTAATAAGAAAAAAACATTTTACTGTACATTTAGTGGATACAGTATTTCTCCCCCATAATGACGTATCATACTGTACAGGTACCCTCATGTACTGTACCGTACCATACTGTAAAATTGAATATTTATTGGAAAAACATCAATATTAATGTAAAAATAAAGTATTACAACATCCGATTCCATGTACTGCACTGATCAAAATGTACAGTACTCTTATTCAGGACTTATAAAACTGAAAATAACTGTTCATACAGTACACATCAATAACATTACTACTGTATAATATTCTACATTAGTTTATGCAATAATCAGACAAAGGCAATTTTATCATTTTTTTTAATAATGCACCAATTTAAAATTTTAAACAGAAAATACAGAACTACATATTTGTGGCTTGACCATTTCTTTCAACTACAACAGGTAATACTTTATACAGGTGATTTATATAATTATTACAATGTTCAGGTGTGAGTACTTCTAGCCAAAATTTCTTTATCCCATCCACCAGTTGCTGTTTTGTTGTTGGCTTTGCAACACTCCTAACGTACCTCTTCAATTGAGCCCACACTAATTCGATTGGGTTCATGTCTGGTGATCTAATTAAAAAAAAAAAAAAAGCGTATAGAAAAAATTAATTACAGTACATTACAGTAAATAGAGAAAATTAAACATACAATATTGTACTGTTTATTAAACAAAATTTTTTTTTACAGTACTAGAGTGCTATCCAAAATTTTACTTGTACACTGTTGAAAGAATACTCACTCTGGTGGTGTGCGTTCCCAATTCATACCTTTCTCTTCCATAAATTTGGCTGAGGCGGAGTGTTTAGGATCATTGTCTTGGAATATCCTATGGTGAGTTGGGTAATATTTATTCACAAATGGCACCATACATTTCTCTACTATTGTTTCTTGGAAATATTTCTTATCCATGATTCCTACAGAAATCAAAAAATGTTGTTCATTAATAAGCAACTCCTTTTATTGTGCAGTTACACGTACTCTACAGTACAACATGTATTTTTACAGAACACAGGCACAGAATAAAGTATAGTACTGTACTGTACCTTCGAAAAATAATAGGGGACCAGCTCCTAATCGTGATATGCCTCCCCATACATGGATTTTCAATGGATGCTTTGGGCGTGGTTTTAAAGAGATATGGTTACGTTTCCTGAATGACATTCTGGAGAACCGCTCAAGGGCAACAGACGATTCATCTGTGAAAATGACATCATCAAATGTTTCACCACTCTCAATCCATCGCCGTGCCTGTTCCACTCTCTTTTCTTTATTCACATCTCTTATCATTGGAGATATCCTGTGAAGAGCCAAAAATAATGAAATCAGATACAGTTATGAAATTACAGATTTACAGATTACTGTATATACAGTAGACTGTATGTGCAGTATACTGTATTATATACCTACTGTATACATTAAACTGTACATACAGTACATTAAGTTACATACAGAGTAATATATATATACATACTGTACATACACACAAACACACACACACAGTATACAGTATGTAATCATCACAATAAGCCGGCAATGCTTCATTGCTGTCTCTGAGTGCCTATACAGTAGGTATCTCTTTTGGGATAGAATACTGTATATACAGTATATACACACACACATACTGTATATAGTATAAAGTACACACTCTGTATAATGATTTATGGCATTATTATATCACGTATCAAGGGATTATTAACAGTGCATTTACTGTATGGTTTATACTGCTTTCAGTATTTATCTTGTTGCGCCAAAGGTCCATCCCATTTTCCGTCGCATCCTTCTGATGCTGGTGGCCGATATGTCCAGGTCATACTTGGAATGGAGAATTCGTTTTATTTGCAGAGCAGTACGCTCATCATCCTCACGAGTTAGTTCCTCCACAATTTGTTGCACTCTCCTACAGTACAATACAGTATGAAAAATATGAATTCATGAACAGCACAATCACAGTTACAATTGATGAAGTTTTTATTTTATTTCAAAAAAATTGTTTATGGTATAAAGCAAGTCATTTAAACATTACAGTAGTGTACAGTACGTACCATGTGCATTTTGTAGGAAATACAAATCTGGGCGTTGTTCTCTCGAATGCATGATAGCGCACCGTTTCTAAAGTGACTATAATGCCACTTTCCTTGAGCCATGCATGGATCTCTTTGATGGTTTTATTTTCTTTTTTCATGTTGGCGATTATCTTGCTCATCGTTTTGTTGATAGTTACTGGCATGTTGTCCAACTATAATTCCTGTATGGAGAGAAAACATTTGTGAATACTGTAGTCTAAAATTTACACATCTGAAAATGCATAAGAGTTTTATGATAGAAGTTAATACTGTACATGTTTACTATCCAGTACCTGATGTTCAAATTTAAGTATTGTATACTGTACAGTACTGAAAATACAACTTCAGTGTTATGGACTGCAATTAGTTTCCTGTATGAAACAGATACAGTACAGTAAATAACCCTCCTTGGAAGTGCATGGGCCCTGTGAGACTTACAGTAGTGTACAGCATAAGGGTCGACTGACATGATGTACAAGCATTACATACAGTACATGTCAGTACTGTATGTAAATTCTTCAATTATTGCCTAACAACAATGCTGCTTACTGTATATTAAATACTGTAGGCCTAGAAATGTGCATCTCAATATAGTAGTTAAAAACACAGGGGCCTACAGTATGTGGATAAGCGAGTTCTATGCACACTAAAAATGGCCACCGACCGTGAACCCCCAGCACGTGGCAGCGCTCGGATATGTAGTGAGATACAATATGGCATACATTTCACAGTTCAGGGGGCAATGCTGAAGGAGCGTCACAATCCCCTAGCTCAATTACATTGGGATAAGCGAGGTCTATGCACATTACGGTATACCGAGCTGGATCGCTTAGCAACCTGACAACATGGCCGCCGACCGTGAACTCCCAGCACGTGGCAGCGCTCGGATATGTAGTGAGATACAATATGGCATACATTTCACAGTTCAGGGGGCAATGCTGAAGGAGCGTCACAATCCCCTAGCTCAATTACATTGGGATAAGCGAGGTCTATGCACATTACGGTATACCGAGCTGGATCGCTTAGCAACCTGACAACATGGCCGCCGACCGTGAACTCCCAGCACGTGGCAGCGCTCGGATATGTAGTGAGAGATGGTATACATTTTAAAATACAGTACACCGGGATAAGTTGTACAGGCCATGGAGCAATGCACAGGGACATTCATCATTTACGTACAGTATATAAATAATTGTAAACCGTAAATGAAAGAATTACCGGTCAAATACTGTATGACGAAACTGTGTCAATGAGCTGGAACAGTATGGCCTGTGAAGAAGTTTTCGAAGGCAGAAACGGAGAGCAAATTATCAGGAGATTTCTGAAAGGTCGGAGAAGATCCACACAGCAAGTCTGCTTACGAGGAAACAGCTTTGCAAAGTGGGTAGCGGGGCGGTGACTGAGACGCTCTTTTATTCACATTCACACAAAAGGAATTCTTACCGCTGTGATTGGTGCCAATATAGGCGCATTCATCCTTACACCAATCACAGAGCATACTGTACAGGTACTTTTGAATGTGAATAAAAGAGCGTCTCAGTCACCGCCCGCTACCCACTTTGCAAATCTGTTTCCTCGTAGGCAGACTTGCTGTGTGGATCTTCTCCGACCTTTCAGAAATCTCCTGATAATTTGCTCTCCGTTTCTGCCTTCGAAAACTTCTTCACAGGCCATACTGTTCCAGCTCATTGACACAGTTTCGTCATACAGTATTTGACCGGTAATTCTTTCATTTACGGTTTACAATTATTTATATACTGTACGTAAATGATGAATGTCCCTGTGCATTGCTCCATGGCCTGTACAACTTATCCCGGTGTACTGTATTTTAAAATGTATACCATCTCTCACTACATATCCGAGCGCTGCCACGTGCTGGGAGTTCACGGTCGGCGGCCATGTTGTCAGGTTGCTAAGCGATCCAGCTCGGTATACCGTAATGTGCATAGACCTCGCTTATCCCAATGTAATTGAGCTAGGGGATTGTGACGCTCCTTCAGCATTGCCCCCTGAACTGTGAAATGTATGCCATATTGTATCTCACTACATATCCGAGCGCTGCCACGTGCTGGGAGTTCACGGTCGGCGGCCATTTTGTCAGGTTGCTAAGCGATCCAGCTCGGTATACCGTAATGTGCATAGACCTCGCTTATCCCAATGTAATTGAGCTAGGGGATTGTGACGCTCCTTCAGCATTGCCCCCTGAACTGTGAAATGTATGCCATATTGTATCTCACTACATATCCGAGCGCTGCCACGTGCTGGGAGTTCACGGTCGGCGGCCATTTTGTCAGGTTGCTAAGCGATCCAGCTCGGTATACCGTAATGTGCATAGACCTCGCTTATCCCAATGTAATTGAGCTAGGGGATTGTGACGCTCCTTCAGCATTGCCCCCTGAACTGTGAAATGTATGCCATATTGTATCTCACTACATATCCGAGCGCTGCCACGTGCTGGGAGTTCACGGTCGGCGGCCATTTTGTCAGGTTGCTAAGCGATCCAGCTCGGTATACCGTAATGTGCATAGACCTCGCTTATCCCAATGTAATTGAGCTAGGGGATTGTGACGCTCCTTCAGCATTGCCCCCTGAACTGTGAAATGTATGCCATATTGTATCTCACTACATATCCGAGCGCTGCCACGTGCTGGGAGTTCACGGTCGGCGGCCATTTTGTCAGGTTGCTAAGCGATCCAGCTCGGTATACCGTAATGTGCATAGACCTCGCTTATCCCAATGTAATTGAGCTAGGGGATTGTGACGCTCCTTCAGCATTGCCCCCTGAACTGTGAAATGTATGCCATACTGTATCTCACTACATATCCGAGCGCTGCCACGTGCTGGGGGTTCACGGTCGGTGGCCATTTTTAGTGTGCATAGAACTCGCTTATCCACATAGGCCCCTGTGTTTTTAACTACTATATTGAGATGCACATTTCTAGGCCTACAGTATTTAATATACAGTAAGCAGCATTGTTGTTAGGCAATAATTGAAGAATTTACATACAGTACTGACATGTACTGTATGTAATGCTTGTACATCATGTCAGTCGACCCTTATGCTGTACACTACTGTAAGTCTCACAGGGCCCATGCACTTCCAAGGAGGGTTATTTACTGTACTGTATCTGTTTCATACAGGAAACTAATTGCAGTCCATAACACTAATATTAAGCCCACTCCATTATCCACTCCTCCCCTGTGTATTAAACACCCCCTACCACCCTGGAAGTCATGTACCAGGGCCCCTTCATTCAGCACAATGCCCCCTTCTACAGTTTAGTGTTCTCCTTCCTGCCCCATCTGTGCAGTAAAGGAATAATTAGCAGAAATTATTTCTCCAGGTCCTACTGTACATACTGAGCGAAAGATAGAACCCCCCCTATCCCCCGCGGAGCATCAAAGCTGCCGCTGATAGCTCCCCCCACCCCTTCCGCTGGTGAGTGGGTAGGGGCCCCAGTGCATTGCTGTGTCCAGGGGCCCACACTGCTGTTAAGATGGCTCTAGTAATTGAGCTAGGGGATTGTGACGCTCCTTCAGCATTGCCCCTGGACTGTACCATACTGTATCTCACTCCATATCCAAGCGCTGCCACGTGCTGGGAGTTCACGGTCGGTGGCCATTTTGTCAGGTTGCTAAGCGATCCAGCTCGGTATAACGTAATGTACATAGACCTTGCTTATCCCGGTGTACTACAGGTATGTGCAGTAGTACTGAATGATTGCTATCACTTGTGGTGAAACACCTATCTTATCAAATACAGTAACTACTGTACAGTATAGTTGTTCGCACAGGTGATGGTAATCATACTGTATATTTAAACTGAAGTCCGTAACAGAGCATTCTGTCCCTCCTGCAGAGGTTCTTGTTGGGAGGCACAGGGAAAAAAGGCAAATACTGTACAGTATTTGCACTTTACTGTTGTGCACTTTATTTGAAAATGTACAGTTGTTTGCTATTTTTAGCATGCTGTGCTTTACATGTTTTCTTATTGTGGTTTTTATATTTTTAGACAAAAGACAAAGAATGCAGACTACCAGATTTTACGGGAGTGCCAAAACCCACCCATCAGTGGCACAGAAACTTGCTGCATTAGTCCCACAAAAGAAGAAGAAAACTGCCAAGGCGGCTCAGAAAGAAAATGTGGTGAAACCACGAAAAAATGCCAAGGCAAAGAATAATACGTTGGAGATGATATGTGGTGTGGCAAATGATGTAATTGTTCCATCTCCTGCAGATCACAGTGTTCAGCCAATGAATCTGGAAATACCGGTGCTAGAGGACGTGACAAACACGCTGCATCAGGAAGCTTCTTTTTTGGACCATGTAGCCACCCCTGGACAAGAAGACATGACACATTCACCACGAAGAAGGTTGCATTTCACAGATGTGAACACCAAAGTGCAGGACTGCCAGTGTACCTGTCCTGTTTTACTAAAGGAGCTACTCAGTAAGGTGACCAATATGGAGTCAGAAGTTGGTGGACAGGTCAATCAGCTGCAGACCGATGTGGCTGGCCTTAAAGAAGGCATAAAGGAACAGATGGTAGAAGCCATGAAGAAAGTCATTGAACAAACGAGGGAAGAATGGCAAGTTGGAGTTTGCCGCACCATCATTGCAACACACCACCAAGCGGTTCAAGTCAGCGGCCTGGACGACCGAGGCCTGGAGGACCGCAGAGGAGGCCTGGAGGACCGCAGAGGAGGCCTGGAGGACCGCAGAGGAGACCTGGAGGACCGCAGAGGAGGCCTGGAGGACCGCAGCGGACTGGACGAAGTCAGCGGCATGGACGACCGCAGAGGAGGCCTGGAGGACCGCAGAGGAGGCCTGGAGGACCGCAGAGGAGGCCTGGAGGACCGCAGAGGAGGCCTGGACGACCGCAGAGGAGGCCTGGACGACCGCAGAGGAGACCTGGAGGACCGCAGCGGACTGGACGAAGTCAGCGGCATGGAGGACCGCAGAGGAGGCCTGGAGGACCGCAGAGGAGGCCTGGAGGACCGCAGAGGAGGCCTGGAGGACCGCAGAGGAGGCCTGGACGACCGCAGAGGAGGCCTGGGGGACCGCAGCAGCGGACTGGACGAAGTCAGCGACTTGGACGACCGCAGAGGAGGCCTGGAGGACCGCAGAAGAGGCCTGGAGGACCGCAGAGGAGGCCTGGACGACCGCAGAGGAGGCCTGGACGACCGCAGAGGAGGCCTGGGGGACCGCAGCAGCGGACTGGACGAAGTCAGCGACTTGGACGACCGCAGAGGAGGCCTGGAGGACCGCAGAAGAGGCCTGGAGGACCGCAGAGGAGGCCTGGAGGACCGCAGAGGAGGCCTGGAGGACCGCAGCGGACTGGACGAAGTCAGCGGCATGGAGGACCGCAGAGGAGGCCTGGAGGACCGCAGAGGAGGCCTGGAGGACCGCAGAGGAGGCCTGGAGGACCGCAGAGGAGGCCTGGAGGACCGCAGAGGAGACCTGGAGGACCGCAGAAGAGACCTGGAGGACCGCAGAAGAGACCTGGAGGACCGCAGAGGCCTGGACCACAGCAGCGGACTGGACGAAGTCAGCGACTTGGGCGAACGCAGAGGAGGCCTGGAGGACCGCAGAAGAGACCTGGAGGACCGCAGAAGAGACCTGGAGGACCGCAGAGGCCTGGACCACAGCAGCGGACTGGACGAAGTCAGCGACTTGGGCGAACGCAGAGGAGGCCTGGACGACCACAGAGGCCTGGAGGACCGCAGAGGAAACATGGAGGACCGCAGAGGAGGCCTGGAGGACCGCAGAGGAGGCCTGGAGGACCGCAGAGGAGGCCTGGAGGACCGCAGAAGAGACCTGGAGGACCGCAGAGGAGGCCTGGAGGACCGCAGAGGAGGCCTGGAGGACCGCAGAAGAGACCTGGAGGACCGCAGAGGAGGCCTGGAGGACCGCAGAGGAGGCCTGGAGGACCGCAGAGGAGGCCTGGAGGACCGCAGAGGAGGCCTGGAGGACCGCAGAAGAGACCTGGAGGACCGCAGAGGAGGCCTGGAGGACCGCAGAGGAGGCCTGGAGGACCGCAGAGGAGGCCTGGAGGACCGCAGAGGAGGCCTGGAGGACCGCAGAGGCCTGGACCACAGCAGCGGACTGGACGAAGTCAGCGACTTGGACGACCGCAGAGGAGGCCTGGAGGACCGCAGAAGAGACCTGGAGGACCGCAGAAGAGACCAGGAGGACCGCAGAAGAGACCTGGAGGACCGCAGAGGAGGCCTGGAGGACCGCAGAGGGCTGGACGACCGCAGAGGCCTGGATTCAAGTGTGCTGTTGCCAGGAACACCAATGATGACCAGCACACCTGCTCACAGGCCACTTCGCAATACATTCGGAGGCTCTCTGAACAATATTGCCCTGGCTGTCATCTCAACTTCCCTGGACGACCATCTGTACAGAGCTTCAAATGGACATATTCAGAAATATGCATATTCTCTGTTCCAGCACCATGTACGGTACGACAAATACTTGACGTGGGCCAATCGTGTGAACTTTGATGGTTCCAAGGGCAAACTTCCGCTGCCCAAAAATCTGGTACATGACATCATGGCTAGGTGTGAACGCCGCGTGAGGATTGGTGATCCAGAAAAGAGGAAGATAAGGGATACCATAAACTCTGTGCTGAGAACGAAGAGGAAAATGACTTGGAAGCTCGACTATGATGAAACCAGATCATTACCTACCTCCTAGCTTCAGCACATCAGCTTCACACAGCTGAAGCTAAAAAATTGTGTCAATGTACCTGTATGACCTGTACATTTTCTGGGGCTGCATGCACTGTGCTGAATCCACTTGGAGCAGCTCGGTTACTCAAAGGGGAGTGCATGAACTTGGCTCACCACATTCCTGGTAATGTAAGGGCCTGTTACAAGTTGCCCCTTTTATTCCTGTTGATTTTTTGGGCGCTGCTGTATCTATCCAGTAGCAGCCGAGTCCATTGTGCTGTGTCCATCTGGGGCCTTGGGCTGCGTTTCCATCCAGGGGCTGCTGTTGTCAGTCCTCTATTCTGGTGTCCGTATGCGACAGTGTTAAAAAGCAAAAGACAAAAACGAAAAATAATTCAAAAAAGCAAAACCTAAAAATAAAGTACAAAAACCATTACCCCGCACCACCACCACAAAAAAATAAATTATAAAAATGTTAAAGTTGATATTGTTACTGTATTTGTGCTGTTACCTTTTGATTAAAGTACCGTACAGTATGTGTGATGTTGGCTTTATTACAATACAGTACAGTATGTGTGATGTTACATGTTCCAAATGATTTTGTCCGTAAATAAAGTGTTTCTTAAAATAAACATGACGTGGTTTCCAATGTTTGTATTCCCAACTTC
Source organism: Pseudophryne corroboree (assembly GCF_028390025.1). Taxonomy (NCBI): domain Eukaryota; kingdom Metazoa; phylum Chordata; class Amphibia; order Anura; family Myobatrachidae; genus Pseudophryne; species Pseudophryne corroboree. The sequence continues at coordinate 3,790 of NW_026967656.1, read as the reverse complement.
CTGTACTGTATAAATTAGTACTACTGTATGATGGGAATTCAATTAAGAGTGGTATACTGTATGTAAAACAACTTGGTTAGGCATCTTGCATTTCATATTTTAATAAAAACCACAGGAAACTTCTATTTTTAAAAGTTTATTGAAGAAAAAAAAGGTGTTTTTTTTTAAATAAAGTTTGAAAGTTAATTAAAACAAAAAAGTAGTTTGTTCTTCGTTACATTCTTTTCTTGTGTATATACTGTAGATATCTGTGGGGAAAAAAAAAAAAAAAGTATTAAAGTAAAGACACTCATGTTCATTTGTTTTCCAAGAAAATTTGTGGAACCACACAGCCCAGCAATAAGTCATGCTGGGCTGTGTGGTTCCACAAAAGGCATGCGGTACAAAGTGAAATAGTGGTGTCAGTGGTCAGCACTTTGACACGCTAACATTTGTGGAACCACACAGCAATGGCTGACACACATAAAATGGCTGACACACACAAAATGCCTGACACACACAAAATGCCTGACACACACAAAATGCCTGACACACACAAAATGCCTGACACACACATGCTGGAGTGAAAACACATGTTTGCCAAACAGTCGACAGCACATGTCGGCCAGATGGCCGACCAAACTTGCTCCAAATCACCCCAAACTGGCCAGAAAGCACCCCAGCACACTCAGGAGGTACTGTACACCACAGCTAAATTAGGAGAGAATTTCATTACAAACAGCCAGATCTTGCAGATTATCTGCCAGATAATTGTATGGTGTACAGTATGCCTATCTTATACAGTAGAAAAAGATACTATACAATGGAGTACAAGAACAAAAATTTTTATTAAATAAAATTAAATTAAACTTAATAAAATATTAAAATAGTGGTCCACTAGGAGGTGGACCACCACCCGCTGGAGCTGGATGGCACGCTGCAACTGTTCTGTGGGAAAAAAAGGACAGTATTACAAAACAAATACTGAATACTTTACAGTGTAGTAATGGCAATACAGTACTTTACTCTATATTAGACAATATTGTTATTTACAATGTACAGTACTGTATTGTCAGTACAGTAAATCAAACACTACTGTATGCTGTCGAGGTAATTTAAACATTGCTTTAGTTTACCTCTTGTATAAGTGGGCTGCTGCCTGCCCGCTTCTGGGCCAGCCCACCTATCTTGCCCCTGTCTGGGGCCCCCATAAATAATTGGCACTATATTGGAGAAAAAAAAACATTTAGTCACATTCAAATAGTAAACAATTATTACTGTATACTGTAGGTACAGTATTATACTGTATTGCTGGTATTCAAAATATAAAGTACTGTACAAGAGTTTAGCTTCAATAGGTCATAAACAAATTGTCAAAGGAATTAAACACCACAGTACAAATACTGTAGACATTTACTGTATGTATTAGCAGTCATGACATTTCATGACCGCTTCAGAAAAAAGAGGGTTACAGTACTGTAGGTGGTGTTGTAGGGAGTACTATCCATAATAGTGGACTGTACTCAGAGCCAGCCATAAATAATATGATTCCCTAGTCAAGTTTTTGGATGCTGCCCCCTTGCACAGATGCTATTTCCGCCTCTGAGCCTGTACCCCTTTCCCAGCACCATCACCCCTCAACCATAGCAGTCGTCATTTTGGTGCTCCTCCAACTTACTGTACTGTATGTTTAAAATAGCAACAGTGTGCACATTCGGTGTGCATCCCAAAACGGTGCATGTTCTTGCTGGGAAGGGGCAAGGCCACACAGTAATTCCCCAATCTGAAATGACGCCACACAGTACTGCAACTTTATTCACAACATATCATGCAATAGTGTCTCTTTTTCTCGTTACATCATATGATAGTACCACATTACTCCTCAAAGTATTCCCACTTATTCACATTGCATCACATCATATTGCTCTTTGTTCACATTAGACCACACAGTAGTGCCCTTGCTACAGTATATGTTACACAACAAAGTACTGTATACACATAATGCTGCACATTAGTAATGCATTTTGTATGCACAGAATATACTGTAGGCATGCTGCATATCATATTAATCAGCAGAAGCTGCTTGTGCCCCTGGGCATTTGGCAAGTATGCCTATGCCTAGGGCAGGCTCAGACTGGAGATCAGTACGTAATCCCGCTGGACGGGATCCCGGCAGTCAAAATACAGACGCCGGAATCCCGACCACACAATCCCGACAGGGGCGGCGAGCGGAAAGCAGCCCCTTGCATGCTTGCTTCGCTCGCCACGCGGTGGGCACGGTGCCTCGCTACGCTCTACACACTATTATATCAGTAGTCAGGAAACGCAGCATGCATTTGTGGAGTGAAGAGGGTGAAAAAGGAGAGAAAGTACAGTTTGTACTGTAAGGTTATGTCAGAGGGTGTGAAGATGATCAGCTCAGTGTTATACATGTTACAGTAAGTTAGAATACAGTACAGTGCATTATGTATTTCTATTTTATTACCAGGTGTCTCCTCCACTGGTTGGCGACGGACTGTAAAAAGATAATACAGTACAGTTAGTCATATCAGTTTGACTTAAAATAATGTTGGAGAAAAAAAAATACTGTAATTACAGTACCAACTATTGCTACTGTACAGTATATTTACCAAAAATGTATTCTGGCTCGTCGTCTGTGGGTAAAAGAGAAGAATATTATAAGATACAGTATACAGTAAAAAGTATAGTAATAGTACACTAGTGTCCAGGCCCAGTGTCAGGTGGGTAAAAAAAGGTATGCTTGTGACAGGCATGGTGATTCCAAGGGACCCCACCGAGACCATCAGAAAATTTGTGAGTGACCCGTATGCCGGTGATTATGACTAGAATAAGGTACAGTAGCAACTCTTTTTTCTTTTGAATTATGTATACTGTACAGTACTGTATGTGCATATTGTACAGTACACTTAAAATATTTAGCAGTTACTGTAGTGGTAATTTTTGGGATGACAGTATTAGCATACTGTAAGCATCCAACTGAGGCCCCCAAACAGATGCCGCCACTAGGTACAGTACGTGCCTCTCGTGCCTAATGGGAAATTCATCACTGACAGTATCTAGAGAGATGAATGGAGAGACAGTGACAAGGGGTGAGAGAGAGAGAGAGAGAGAAATTGAGTAAGATGGGTGTTTTTTTTAGAACAGGATGTTGTCCATACAGTAGCAACCAATCAAATATTACCTACTGTACTGTATTATCGTCTGTAAGTGTAACTAGATACTGTAAATGTTAATGTGGGATGTGATCGGTTGCTACTGTATGGGCAATATCACCAGTTCAAACAAAAACAATTTTCATCCGATTTCTACGCATTTGCCAGAAAAATCTGATGAAAAGTGCTACTCTGATGGCATCAGATCAATGTCAGTAATAATTCTTACCACTAAATGCAGCAGCATCATCATCATCCTCCTCCTCCTCCGTGGCCTGTTCCAGTGTAGGGCCTGTGAAAAAAAACATTAATGTGAAAAAAAAAAAAGGTTCATTCCAGGAAATACACATACCCTCCAACATGACCCGCCCCACTAGGTACAAAATGCTCTGGTTCTGGACTTCCCTCTTAATTTATTATTGCCATCACCTGTGAAGAAACAGCTTTCTTATCATATAACTAGTTCAACACAGGTGATGGAAATCATAAATTAAGAGGGAAGTCTAGAAACAGAGCAGTGCGGCGGGTCATGTTGGAGGGTCTGCATACAGAAACATAGAATTTGATGACAAATACTGTAAGAACCACTTTGCCCATCTAATCTGCCTCTTTTTTTTAACCTTTTTTTTACATCAAAC